>NC_056735.1:1924420428-1924465428 GCF_019279795.1 Protopterus annectens | reverse complement strand
GCAACAGTATAGTGGTTAGCACGTATGCTTTACAAGCAGCCATTCCTGGTTTGATCTCCACTGTAACCAGTATGCATTTTATATGTGAAAGCTGTACATAAACATTTTTTTATAATTAGCTACTAAGTAGCATATATTTGTTAACTAGAGTAATGTAGTAGGTCCAGGTGTGAGGTGTCAGTTTAATAAAGTTGTGAAACCGCCATATAATCACAAGTACCCCATACAGCATAGTCACACATGAATAAATGTAAAGAAAGGACATTTGGGGATGTCAGGGACAGTAAACAAATTTATAATATGTAATGAATGATGATGCAATCCCATTCAGCAGATAGGGTATAAAATAAAAAATAAGCAATGCTAAGCATTGCACAGCTTTGCTTGCCAAGTGTAAGCATTGTGTACATATGACTGCTAAGCAATGAGTAGCCCACCTAAGTGGATTTGCCCATTGGTAAGCAATGCTGAACCTGCTCCTTTAGCCACTGCCAACCTTAGCTAAGCAGGTTTGTTTGTAGCGTAGCTTAGCTCAGCATATTCAAAACCATCCAATCATGGCAAAGGGTGGGAAATCAGCTATATTTAACCCCCACAGGCAGGAATACAGCTCATAAATGGTTGCAGCTTCCCATTGTAGGCAGTATGGCAGGTGTTGTTGAGGGCATGTGCTTCAAGGCACAGCGCTGGGGCATACAGGAGTCCAATGTCATGGTAGGACTCCTGGTAAATAACCATAATGAGAGACTGCTGCAGGGCCAATACTAGGGCTCTCAATATAAAGAGGAAGTCTGGGACCATCTCGCTCATGATCTCACCAGTGCCATTGGTATCCCTCAGACTGGTAAGCAGGTGCGACACCACCATGCTGACTTAAAGCAGAGTAAGAGGCATCTCTTGGATGAGTGGGTCCAAGAAGAAAGGCAGAGGGGTGATGTCCCAGCAGTGTGTAAGTATTCATATCAATAAATGTTTACCAAAGTCCAGCCTGTGTATGTGATGGATAGGTATGGCTAAATATTTCGCTATTCCCTTTACAGGTGCAGCTGACTGGGCTGTGAATCCGGAAGCCCATGCCTGTAGGTTGCAAAGGCAGTGTCGTGAGGCTGGTGAGTAACAATCCTGCTTGTAGTAATCATACCAAATAAATATAAAGTAGTAGAAAGTCACCTGGCAGTATAAAACTGTGTATGGGTTGTACTGAATAAACCAGACAATATGACAGTCCCATAGAGGGGGATATGTCAATAAAACCATAAATGCCTGGCAATAAAGTTCTAAATCCTCAACTGGTTGTGTTTACTCTGGTATTGTATGGCATTTAGTGTTGCAGTCTCTGAATAGTAATGTTGTATTAACCACTGTTACCCACACTGCGCTACATAAAAAAATATGTCTAGGAATGTCTGTGTAACACTGTTGTAAGTACAACATCTGAGTGTAGAACCAAGAAGAATTAGACATAAAACACTGAAGGAACAGACAGCAGTTTCTAAACAGTTCACTTTGATGATACTCAAATTGTTGTATTTTTAGCACACACAGCCATGGTTCGAATCTTGGGAGTGGTAGTAAGCTGTATGCATAATCATACCTCCCAACTGTACAGATTTTCCCAGAATATCCAGATAATTTGCTCATATTTTTGGCCTGTTCCTCTGTCTCCCTGGCAAATCACTGGGATGATCTCAGAATTGTCAAACATTTGATTTTCATACCTCAAATCCTACAGGAAATGTACATTAAAACAAATCCAGTTACTCTAGCAACTCTGCAAGTTTATAAGAGCAATATTCAAAATATGTCCCTATTTGTACCCCCATATTGTCAAGCTTTGTCCACAGTATTTGCATTAAGAGACTGAGAGGTATGTGCATAATATTAACTAGGAATCTGGGAATATGTGTAGAAACAGTCAGGTAGTGTTGACAAACATTCCCACCACAGGTCTTTCAGATAAGAAAACTGTAACTACCTGGCAATAAATTTTTAAATTATGGACTGGTAGTGTTTACTCTGGAATTGTATGGCCTGACATGTAGCATTCACCACCATCTGATATCAGAATAGTACTGTTGTGTCAACCACGGTTTCTGACACTGTGCTACACAAAAATATGTCTAGGAATGTCTGTATAAGACTGTTGTAATTACAAGGTCAGATTATACAACCAAGAGAGTCTTAGAAAGAAACACTGAAGGAACAGACAGTGGTGTCTAAATAGCTGACTCTGAAGAAACAACAGTTGTGGCATTTTTAGCAGACACAGCCATGGTTCGAATCCTGGGAGTGGTAGTAATCTGTATGCATAATCATACTTCTCAACTGTACAGATTTTCCCAGAATGTCCAGATATTTGGCTCATATTTTTGGCCTCTTCTTCTTTTTTCCTGGAAAATCAGTGGGATAATTTCAGGATTGTAGTCACCAAATAATGACATGTATTTGAGTGTCAGACTTCAAATCCTTCAGAAAATGTATATTAAAATGCCATGTTACAGTATCAATTGTCTAAATGTTTATAAGAGCAATATTCAAAATATGTCCCTATTTGTACCACCATGGTGTCAAGCTTTGTCCAAAGGTTGTGCATTAAAAGATTGAGATGTATGTGCATAATTACAACTAGGATCTGGGAATATGTGTAGAAATAGTCAGGTAGTGTTAGCAAACATTCCCTCCACAGGTCCACCAGGTAAGAGAAGCAGAAAGTATTCTGTGTACAAACATATCACTGCCCAAACCAAGGCCATAGGGTACTGTAATAATAACTATTGTAATAGTACCTGTAGAGTAATGATTAGAGCAATGATCATTAAAGTTGTGAGTACTGCAATGATATATAAGTTGTTAATTGAAATCCCACCCACCATATCTACTGTTGGGACACATGTCCTATTGTTCAACAAATATTGAAATGTGTTTCTATTAATGTTCCATGTTGAAATGCTATCATTGGTGGCCTGTTGCTATCAATGTAACCTGCATGTTGTTGTAATGGCCACTGTGGTTCCATACATGCATGTGTTCTGTTTGCTATGCAACTGTTCCAAATCTGGTGTTTTGGGTTAATGGGAATATCTATACATGCTGTTATAACTAATCCTGGATTGTGTTGACTATTACTAACCCACATATGTTCTAAAACTGCAGCACCATAGCACGTTTGGGAAGTCTGGTCCCAGTGGACCCACCTCTCCCACCTCATCTGGCCATGGCACTGGGCCCCAGCATGTCTGGGATTTCCCCGGGACCTCCATGTCTGCTGGTCCTGCACCACCTTTTGGGTGGAACCACCTCAGGGGATGGGGCTCACCCCCCCAGGGAGCAAGCACTGACAGGATACTGTCTCCTGAAGTCAGGTCCGGGGATTGGTGCATAGCGAGCTCCGAAGGGAGTTTAGAGATCTGCTATGCCAGCTTGAGGGCCACGTGGCACAATTAAAGGGTCAGCCTGCCTCTGCTGCTCAGCACCCAGCAGTGGTGACTGCCCATGGGTGGGGACATCAGTCCCACTGTTTCCATTTGGGGGTTCATGGGCTTCTGATTTCCAAACACCCCTCACTGTCCAAGGTGTTTACCCCCCCACATGTGTCATATATTGCCCCTGTATGCTGTTTTGTCTCTCTTCCTACCCAACCTACCTCCCTACTATCCTTTCCCAGCATCCCACTCTCATCTTAAAAAAGGGCAATCTGTTCCCAAAAAAAATTTTGCCCCATACATAGCTGTCCATTTTGCTCACGTGTCCATTGGGCACATGTAATCTGGTCTAACTGGCTTCACAACACATTATTGTTGTCCTCACCCCATCACAGAGGTTTGAGTGTCCAAATATACCTCCAAATTCAGTATGTATGCATAGCTGTTGCTGTAGAAGAAATGGACAGCTGTGGACCTTCCCTATACCCATCCTGCACATCCCTAGCTACTTTACCTATAGTCTGTCCCTCTTTGTGCAGCCTTTTTCACCACTTTTCTATCATCCCTTTTTCTTTTCTTTTAAAGAAATTAGTGAGAAGGTAAGCGAGAGTAAGAACTTTTAAGCAGTAGCAAATAGGATTAAGCCTGTTTGCATGGCACTAAGCAAGGCCTACACAGATTAAGCACTTTTCAAGCTAACTGTCTGCAAGCATATTCAACTGGAAGTTAGCATTGCTTACCACTGCACAAACCCATGCAAACCCACTTACAACTGCTTAAAAGTGCCTTAATCACTCTGTATCCAACAGCCCTTGTTCTGCCCAGTAACAAAATAATCCACCATTGCAATTCTCAAACCAGGGACTCTGCACACCATAACCACAGCAAGTTACCACTAAGCCATCTGAGCTGTAGATATGTGCAATGCTTTCTCAAACAAATCATCTAGCACAGTCATTCATTCAACATTAGGGAAAACGCGTATATATATATATATATATATATATATATATATATATATATATATATATATAGATATATATATATGTGTATATGTGTATGTTTATATCTAGACATACATGTCTACATATATATATATATATATATATATATATATATATATATATATATATATATATATAGTGCATTCAGACATCGGAGCCACACTCTGAACCTCTCACTGGAAAACATCTGACCCAAAGGCACTGTAAATGGGGGTGAAGGGGCCCAAAATAGGGTTCTCTTGTAATTATTACCATTATCTTTCCTCCACAGCTCAACTGTTCTGCCTTGCAACAAGTTTAGCAGTGCTTGCAAGTCTTGAACCCAGGACCCTGCACAACACAGCCACAGCAAGTTACCACTAAGTCATCTCAGCTGTAAGATGTTGGGATGATTTCTCTAACATATCATGCTGAACAGTCTACCATATGGAATGTACAGTCTGGAAGCAATAAACATTCTAATGACACACACAGTCACTCACACACACACACACACACACACACACACACACACACACACACACACACACACACACACACACATATATATGTCATATATCAATACTTATTGATATATATATATATATATATATATATATATAGAGAGAGAGAGAGAGAGAGAGAGTATATATATAGAGGGTGTACAGCATATCAAACAGCCATTATTCCTACAGCTGCCCCCTTTTGAAATGGCCAATGTCTGATTCTTTCCTACAGATCAGGGGTGTAGCTAGGATTTTCAAATTTGTACTGACAGCTCTCAAACTGCTACCCCCCTCCCCAGCCAAGCTACGGCCATTCTCGTAATTCACAGTTCGCTCTTTTAGTGTCGATGAGGAGGCATTCGCTGTAATGCCTCTTCAGTAATATAATATAAATTCACTCAAACTCGGTTCCTTGAATTGAAAATTAACCTGAAATGTCAGTTCTTTGAAAAATGCAGCATGGTAGTTGGGGTAGAGACTTTATGCTTTTGTTTTCTGTAAGTAAGGTACAGGTTTTGAGCTTGAGTAAATTACTAACCACCTGCTACCACTAACTAGGATGTTTCATTCACACACACACCCCCTACCTACCTCTTAGTGCAAGAAATATGGACAAAGCCTAAAATAAACAGGGACAGATATTAAATAATGTTCTCGTGAACTTAGAAAGTTGCTAGAATAACAGGATTTGTGCTAGTATGAATTGTTCTAAAGGACATGAAGTCTGAAGCTCAAATGTCTGTCATTATTTAGCAACTTCAGCCTTCAATGATTTTCTAGAAAATCACAAAATTTATGAGGAACAGACAAAAAATATGGGGCAAAAATCTGGACATTCTGCAAAATGTGGACAGTTGAGAGGCATGCTACCTACCACACACACACACACACACACACATACACACACACACACACACACACACACACACACACACACACACACACACACACACACACACACACACACACAACCTCTCAACCTCTCACAGCAACAAACTCATAAATAAAACTGAGGCAAAGGCCCAAAAATAAGGACATTTTTTTAAAATATTGCTCTTATAAACTTAGAAAGATAATAGAATAGTAGTAGGTCTTGCATCAGTACGATTTTTCTGAAAGGTATGAAATCTGAAACTGAAATGTCTGCATTATTTTCTAACTTCAGTCTTTAACAATTTGCCACTAATTTGCCAGAAAACTGCAATTTTATGAAAAACGGACCAAAAATGTGATGCAAAAATATAAAATTGCCAGCTGGGAACCTGTCAAAGGAGGGACACCATTTTAATATGAGCACAGTTAACTTAGAGCAGCTGACAAAATTAGAGAATCTACATGCATTTCTGAAATAAAAGTAATGTATAACTCTGATCATTACAGTTATTTATAAAAGTAAAGTGAACCCTCTATGTTTTCTTCCAAAATTGCTATTTTGTGGAGGGATCATTAGGGGAAGAGCAACATTTTGAGCCAAAATCAGGGACAGTTGAGGTTTGGCTATGCCTAATTCTATAAAGCAATTTATTTGCATGTACCTCTCAACCTGTTAATGCAATAAATCTGGACAAGGCCAAATATATTGAGGGAACATATAAACAGTACTACAAATTGCTCTTGTATAAATTGGGACAGTTGATAGAACAGGTCTTATTTTAGCATGCATTTTTCTGAAGGTTATAAAGTCTGAAACTAGTGTGTCATTATTTAGTGACTTCATTCCTAAATAATTTGCCAGAAAACCACAAATTGAGGAACAAACCAAAAATATGAAGCAAAAAATCTATTCATTCTTTGAAAATCTGGACAGTTGGGAGGTATAGTTCAGCTGGGGCTGTCTAAGTTTGCTGCCCTTCCCCCTCACAAAACCATGGTCGAATGGAGCCTCCCCCTGCAGCCATTCCAATGATCCATTACTTT
This sequence comes from Protopterus annectens, assembly GCF_019279795.1. NCBI lineage: Eukaryota > Metazoa > Chordata > Ceratodontiformes > Protopteridae > Protopterus > Protopterus annectens. The sequence goes on along the minus strand of NC_056735.1, from coordinate 1,924,458,600 downwards.
GCTATTTCATCCATTTACCATAAACACTAATGTGCATACTGATTTACTTTTGTGATGATTTGAACTTCATTTGAAAGTTTTATTTTGCATTTTACAGCACAAACACTAAGACATCTGCTAAACAAACTTGGCATTAAAACTTCTCTGCCCTTGAAACTCACATTCATTGAAACAACATTAAAACCCACATTCAAAGAAAGATACATTTTACCCGTGGCAGATAGAAATTAATTCTGGGCTGCTTTTAAATCATAGGCCCCTTGCATATGAAACATACATGTGCTCTTTGATACACCTTCCTATTGCTTTGAACATTTTTCCAGTAAACAATGAAACAAAACTGCCCAATTCAGAACATTTCCATCATAAAAGTCTAGTCAAACTTTTACAGTCCACCATTATCAGTAAATAATATGCACAATCTCTGAAGTAGTAAAAAAAGTCATCTAAATAATTCCATGTTAAATAAATATAACTAATGAAGAGGTTGCTGCTAGCAATCACCTTTATATTTCATGACTTCACCGAAAAATAAAGTGTCTGATGCCCCTGAGGAATAAATTGCCTAAATTACATTAATAATAAGCTAGTAATATTGCAATAGGAAATGGATGGCAAACTGATAACAGGCTCATAGTTAGTGTCTTAACTTTCAGTACAGCAGCATTCACTCCTTATGGGAGAAGAACCAACAACCTTCTGCATTAAAAGCAAGTACACAACATTTTGTGCTACTAGCAATGTGAGCTGACTTAGCATAATAAGCACTAAACTTCTCTTACCCTGCAGCTCTCAGCTCCTTGTAAAATCTACGCAATACTCAACTACATCTCAACTTCGCAGCACAAGAAGTCTGGAAAAAGCCAAATTTATTGGGGTGGGTCAAAAGGGCAAAAAACAGGAACACATTAAACATTGTTTGTATAATCTTGGAAAGCTGCTAGAATAAAATGCTGTGTTACCATCATATATTTTACTGCCAAGGTCACTGTGCAAAATCGTCAGAACATACCACTATGCCAAATCACCTGCTTTGTGAAAGAGAGGAAGACTGAAACTTAAATGGCTATCATTTAACTAATTCAGTTCTCACCATAGCTGTCAACCTCTTAGCACAAAACACCTGGACAAACCCAGTAATGAGGGAATGCAGCCCTCAAACATATTCAGTGAATTCAGTTCTTGCCATAGCTGTCAACCTTAGCACAAAAAACCTGGACAAAGCCAATAACAGGGAATTACAGTCCCAAAAATAAGGACAAATTTCAAATAGTCATAAACTTAAAAAAAATGCTATAAAAAAAGGTTGTGTTAGTATATATTTATTGCTAGAATAAAAAGTTGTTTTACGATGTCACAAACACAGGGATAAGATGCAGACTCCACACAGAAGGCACCCCAGCCAAGAATCAAACCTGAAAACCTATAGCTGTGAGGCAACAATACTGCCACTGCACCATCAAATATGTAAGGAAGTAAACATTTAGAAACCTGAGGTCTGAAATTTAAATGCCTGTCAATTTGTTAATCAGGACAGTCTGACTTGGAACAAAAAAAAAACAATTCTCAGCAGAGGCCCAGGAAAAAATAATGCTGACATGTCTTTGTAACATGGGAGGACACAAAAGCAAACCCACACAAACACAGGGAGAAGATACAGACCCCCCCCCACACACACACACAAAGAAGGCACCCCAGCCAAGAACCAAACCCAAGAACCTACAGCTGTGAGGCATCAATGCTACGTTGCTACCAATGCACCATCAAATTTCAAGCATTGCAGTATTTAAAAACCACAGATACCATACAGATATTGATCAGATCAAATATGAGGCAAAAATCTGCAATTTTTTTACAAATGGTGGTGGGTAGGGAATTCAGGTCTTTAACACCTGCATACAAGGTACAGGGTTCAAGCCTGAGGTATTCCCTACCACCTTATCATGTGTAATCACCAGTACATCCCACCTGGGGCATTTTCACACACACACACACACACTCTCTCACACACTCTATTACAAGTAACAGTTCTGTTTCATAACAGCAAACTTTGTTAATTACAATATGATGTAATTAGGTAAATCAATCCATCCATTATCATTTGAAGTATATTGATTCATTGGTGGATAGTCCTGCATTCTGCATCTCAAAGTATACATATCTGTATGTTATAGAAGCTCTTCTGTCACAGTTGTTTTCTTATTGAAAGTCACATTTAATCATATCTATTATATAATTTGATAAGTATATATAACTGTTTAGGCTTGCAGAGATTCTCATCCAAACTTACTTATTTTAAAAGCAAGGGTGTATACAGGTGAAGTCCTTGTACTCTGCTGAGTATATTGCTTTTCTGAATATATTTCAGAAACAGTATGGCTAATGGAGACCAGAACATTTTTACAGCTGTCTAGGTGAAAGAAATCTGTGCATAAATTCTATACCATCACCCAAATGCATTTAGCACTTCATGGTATTCTCCTGCATCTCTTCAGTTACACTTACAAATAGAGATAATGACTCAAGCTTTGCAAAGTATAAATGAATAAGAAAACAAGTTTTTCTACCAAGCAGTCCTAACTGTCAGAGTAGGATGACTTGTTTACAAAGGAATGGAGAGCAGCCATACTTTCACTAACAGAAAATATGTTTAATTAGGAATATCTGTTCTCTATTCAGACTTCATAATATTATCTTCAGCCAGCCACTTCACACTTTCAAAATATGCATTATTTTTTTCAAATATTAGTTGCTCTAGACTCAGAAATGTATACATTTATAGGAATATCTGTTCTCTACTCAGACTTCATAATATTATCTTCAGCCAGCCACTTCACAATTTCAAAATATGCATTATTTTTTCAAATATTAGTTGCTCTAGACTCAGAAATGTATATATTTACAGCCTCCTGTTTTTAGAGAATTTCTGTCTTTATGTTGTGTACAAACATGAGTTGTGTATGTCAGTTTAGACAATTCCACGCCTCTTCTTAGGTTCTGTAAACCATTATGCATCTAAATAGTGCTCTTAAAAATTGTAATCAGGCCCATCTTCAGAAGAGGCCAAGGGAATACAGACTGAAAGACAACATGGAATATTCAATAAATATAATAAGCAACTAAACAGAATATTGGTTTAGAAATAGAACCATTCACTGTCACTCCAAGTTACCAATGACACAAACACTTCATATTACTCACCAACCCTCGGTCCCTCGGTTGCAAGACCCTTCTAAATACAGTCCTTGAAGTGAGACCAGCATAACGCTTGAATCCTCCCACTCGTGTACATCCAACATAAAGCTTGAATCCTCCCGCTCGAAAACGCATTTGAACTGGCCGGAAATACATGCGCGGTAAGCTCCATTCCGACTGGCTGCCCTGATGAGCTGACGTCATCGTGCAGTAAAGCACGAAAATAAAAAAAGGTGAAACTTTAAAATGCTACCCCCCTTCTAAATACGTTGTACTGAAATCAGTACAGTGCGTATGCCTCCCGACGTCCCTGCTACAGATGGGAATTATTTCATGAAACATATTCCCACTCACAATGCAAAGGACATGGCACCACACACAGTTTGCATACATATAAATATTTATTTATGTACTATTTTTGTTGTTTATGCCATTTCTTATAGCATTTAGGTTTTTGAAATACATAATAACTGATTAACGCAACTCTCAAAGAAAACACATGAAACAGTAATCTGCAAACAGAACATAATTTGCTGTCTAGGCTAAAGCCTTCAAGTTGTACAACAGTAAAAAACGCACTTGCCTTGAAGATAGGAATCAATCAGCACCTAATTACAGATGTAGTTTAACAGCCTCCAATTCCACTCTGTACTCAACTGCCTAGGGGTAGAAGTATCAGTTGTCACAATGTAAATGTATCCATTACATAACAATGCTTAACATAAAACGTCACTATCACACTGAAAAACAGAACTGTGTGCAAGACAGTAAGCTCTAGCCCTCCACTATTCCCATGGTGAACTTCCCATGGTGAAACATATGAAAATGTACAGCCATATATCTTAATGTTTCTCATTACTGATATCTCTCACATGTTGTAACAGCCTAGGTTAAAAACATTTAACACCCCTCCCCCATAAAATGTCTTACAAAGGCATATGACAGTGTTCTCCATACACTGACCTCCAGACTGTACAGTGTCACACATGTTTTGTCCAGCTGTAGCCCTCATATATATGGACCCTACACCACAACTTATATGGGAGTCCACATCAGTGGAATGATAGCAGGAATGTCAGCGCTAAATAATGATAGACCATACCTATCAACCACTTACAGCATGACATCTGGAAAAAGCCTGGAATATAGGTGGAGAACAGAGGATGAAACACAGGGCCATATTTGAAATATTGATGTTATACACTGTGAAAGTTGCTGGTGTTATAGGATTTGTTGCAACACAACTTTACTCAGGAATATGAAGTCAGAAACACAAATGGATGTTGCCATGTACTGATAGCAATCAATGGAAAGAATGCTACTGATATGTCAGGGACAAGACATGTGTGGGGAACAGACAAAACATAACAGCCAATCCTCTGGCTATGCAGACAGACTGTATTCCATGCAAAACTAGCACTTACACACAAACTCTGTAAAACTAGCAGTATTGAATGCATATAACAGCAATACTCACACGCTGACACTAGGTCTGGAACCTTATACAAACATGTAACTGGCCTGTGTCCACAAGTCCTGTTGTAAGAAGTATTGCTACCTGCTGTCTGTAACACTGCTGCCCAAACACAGGAAGGATGTCTTCCACACAGGAAAGGTAAATGGGACAACGCCCACATGATGTAGTTATGTATAGTAGTGGGTTGCTATGACATTGGCTAGTGGAAGAACTACACAGCTGCCTGCATGCAATTAGCAAGTAGGGAACAGCAATTGGTACAGAGGCCATCACCTGAACTTGAGCAGTACCTACAAAAGCCATGCTTCAGCCTACTCAAAGAAGATCAATCCCAGTAGTGGAGAGAGGCACACACACACAGACACACCAATAAAAAAAAACATAAACAAAATCTCGAAATAAAGAAACAGGAAGAAATCATGTACACAAAAGGAACCTGAAAATAAACCAGGTATGTGAAACATGTAAGCATGTAATTGAATATAGTACTTGGTCTGTAATAATCGGAGAGATGACTATGAAAGATGTATATGTGCCATCAATACTTGCTGTAATGATGTCCTGCTGAACAAATGCTATGGACATAGTATCTGGCTCTGTCTGCAGTGGGCCATACCTGTCAACTGTGCAGATCTGCACAGAATGTCAAGATTTAACCATCATAGTGTTTGGTCTGTTCCTCCAAACATCTATATTATTCTGGCAAATAGCTGAAGGTGAAAGTAATGAAGTCATGACAGACACATGAGTATCAGACCCCACCCCATTCAGAATAGTCATGGTAATGTGAAATATATCATGTACAAACTTCATAGATTTGTAATAGGCATATCTACGATCTGTCCCTATATATCCCCACCTACTGTTAGGCTTTGTCCATATGTGATGCTCTAAGAGGTGGATAGGTTGGGTCACAGCTGAGGAGCCTGACACATCCTGGGAAAGGACAGCTCACATATGGCAATGACTAGAGTGTCCATCAAATAGTTGTGTCTTTGCCACTGCTAGGCCAGTTAATGGGATGTTGCCCATATCCATATGTTACCTGTGAATATGAGTATTGCACGTTTGTATTGTAAATCTAGGTTACCTATATAGGGCATGAGCATTACAAAGCACTGTTGCAGATGCTGTGTTAAACTGCATGTGATATATTGAATTAATAACATTCAACTGTACAGTGTTCCTCTGGGCAAAGTTCACAGTTATGACAGATATCTGTAGTCACTTACACATATACTTGTGTTATGGCAGCTATATTGATACTTTATAAAAATTGACTTCCCCGTTAGGTCACCCAGTGAGGTGGCCCAATGACCAGAAGTCATGGTATAACAGGTTGAGATGTATGATTGTTCTGCACGACTGTAAATACAGTGTGCCATAATGACATAGAACACAAATGCGTACCAGGTATCCCCTGAGCATGTGTATATATGTGTATGTTCAACTGAAAGGCACAAAAGTAATAACTTGGGTCACAAGCAATCCAGAAAATAGGATGTGCATGTTACATGTATATAATATCACTGTCACTGCATACAACACAATAAAATGTGTACTGCTACTGATTGTTGCATTGCCATGACACTGATATGGGTACTACAGTAGGCATGCTTATCACGTAGTAATCAAAGAAGTGTACAACTGTGTTATGACCCACTGTCCATGCCTACTACTAACAGCTATATCAACACCCATATACACTGGATATCAAAGTGTACACACCCCTGTTGGAATGCCAGGTCTGTGTGCTGTATGCCAATGAGACCACAGGAAGTCATGTCAAAATGTTTCTCATCTCAAATGTGACCCATAACCTGTACAATTCTATTGAAAAAGAAACAAAGCTGTTTCATGGAAGGTGAGCAACCATTGCCAAGTGAAGATGTGATATGACGTTAGAGTACAAACCAAGATAAATGGATGCTGTAATCATCTCAGCAGGTGTTTACAAAACCTACCAGTGTAAGGGTGTGCACACACATTCAGCTGGATTACTGTACTGAGTATTACTTCCCATATGCTGGAGGGATGCTTCATAACCCAGAGACTGCCCATGCTATGGAATAGACTTCTCATGCATATCAAGCAGAGCACCTCACTGGCCCTCTTCAAGAGAAATCTTGATGAGTGGATGGGAAATAGGAAATTCACCACAGGGATCACTCCAGTTACTTTACTTGACAGAGGCACTGGGAATTAAGGTCGGTTGGCATGATGCCAGGGTAATCCTATGTGCTAGACTTGTAAAGGCTCCATGGCCATTAGCCTTGTACACACCTATGAACTTATGAACCTATATGTTTCCACAGGACAGGTTGTAATGTTCCCTATTGAACTGAGCAGGCAATAGGACACACCACAGGTGGGGACTGCGTTGAGATGTGCTTTTTTGGGGTCATATTCTAATTGCACAAGTACCATGCATTGTAAAAGGGTGTGTACACTTCATATCCACTATAGCTATATGGAATCAGCAGTACCTTACCTGTACAACTATCCTCCAACAACAATAGAATAATCCCCCTCAGTGGACACCAACAAGACAAAAAGCACAGGTTGCTATAGTGGCTGTACAGGGACACATAGATGCAGACCACAACTTGGAAGCAAGTGCATTTCTATCTGAGCAAGCATGTAGGTTCAGAGGTGACTTCCTGTAAGGCTGACTATGACTAGAAATCAGACATATGCAAACCACCAAGGCTAATTGCAACCTTGTCTACACATATGCACACACTCTCAAAGCCAGTAACACAAGTCAGCATGTACTGGGGGTAAAGCATACCTCATACACACATGACATGGATACAGGCAACATGCATCAGACAGGATAGGCAGGAACAGTGGCACCCTGTACACAACAGTAGAACAGGGGGATATGCACATCACCCACACTCCTGCCTGCATCAATGGTGAGCATGGACATAGTGCAGACTGATGGCAACAACAGCAAATCTTCATAGGGCATGAGAAAATCACAGTTTGCCTCCTACATGAACACAGGCATGTGCTCACAGTCCCATCACACACTACATTTAAACACACACATGCCACCATCCACACACCAGCCACATGGAAGATGGCCACTGTCATCCCTCTACACAGAAATGAATGGTGTGTAGTGGATTATGCCACTAAGTGTCCAACATTGGGGGAAATTGAGATGTCAGGGCAAGGAGTTTAATGCAAGATGAACAAGCCATGATAGCTTACAGTGTTATAGTATAGTCTGGATTATTTGCAAGTAAAACCCACTGTTGTGCATGTGGACAACTGTATGAGGGCATCTGAACTTTTTTCCTGTTTATGTCTTCCAGGTACAATGTCCCGAGAACGCCTGCATGCATTCACACCCCTGGAAAATGATGCAATAATCCAGTACCTCATAGTCCATCATGCCATCCTCTTCAAGTGCAGGGCCCAGGATCAGCAAGAGAGGACCGCCCTGTGGAACAAGCTCATCCACATGGTAAATTATGTCGGCCTGCGCAGCCGCAATTATGAGCAGATGTGGCATCGCATAAATCTGATCTGCCACGCTCATCAGCATGCCGCTGCAGTTTGGCGGGACCAGCTAACCACAGGTGGGGGTCATGCCATCCAGCCCCCACTGAAATATGCTGAGGAGCACCTCGCTAGCCTTGGGGCACCCACCTGCCAGCCAAGCCAGCAAGCTGAAGACAGCATTGTGGAGCTGGGTGCCACCCACACAATGGATGACATGACAAATGTGTCTGTACGCAGCAGCCATAGCCAGATGACCGGTGAAGTACCACATAGGCAAAATGTACAGGGGTGCTCATAGGAGGGCTGCTGGCCATCATGCCCCTGGCAGAAGTGCAACAGCAGGTGTCACCAGATGCATGATTTGGGCCGTCATGGAGGAACAGGCATGTATGGAACATTACACCAGAGACTGTGGCTCCAGAGGGCTACTCATTCTGCTGTACTTGGCAACATCCATGGTATTACAGGTGCCCACCATTATTTTGCAAAGGTCCTGGATAGATGCTTGGGTGAGATGGTGGGAATCCTCGACCATGTGGTGTCTGTGGTAGAGCATGTGGTGTGTGTAAGGTGGCAGCCACATGGACATAGGTCAGCAACACCAACAGGTGGAGGTCTACGTGGATGTGCAACAACTCACGGCCGCTCACGTCGTGGCAGTACCAGCCCCAGCAGTGCACTGGGGTACTTTCCACACCACAATGCAGCAGGCTACGTGCATTTGGTCCTAGCTGGTCCCACCAGGGACATCGATCCAGTGGACAGTGGATGCTTGTCATTATCAGAGGAGAGTACCATATCTGGGATGTTCCCTGATAGTGCCCATGAAACCCCTGGTATGCACAGTTCCCATGTCCATGGCGAGAGACAGTGAACTGTAGACCCTGTCATGTACGGTCTGCAGCTATCCAACAAACTCCTGTATAGGGCAGCCATATGCCAGACATGTGTGCATGCATACACATACACTTCACCAACACAGTTAGGGCACCTCCATACCTACACACACCACATCTGCACAGCCCATTTAATAAAGAGCCCCCTAACCCACATACATGATGTCAACAAAATGGCTCAGCCTAGGCCTCTGCCATCCCGCAACACACTCTGTGCATATGATGATACCTGGGCCACATATCTGTTATCCATAACATTGATGCAGGGACATGCTGATATGGTTCTGATGCACAGGATGAATGTCCTAATGTTTAGCAATGTAATGCTGTTTAACGTGTTTTCAGCTGGAATGATTAATGCCTACATGTCAGGGTATGTAGCTGTCCAGCCATGGTGCATTAGAGCTGTTATTAACACTGACTGATTGTGGTCTCCATAATGTATTCTGTTTGTGTTCTGGTGAGTGGATGGTGACTGATGTCAGCAGCTCTTCTACAGTGGACAATTGTAAGTCTACTGTGTGGCACACATCTAACGTCCATGAATAACACACACACACACACACACACACACACACACACACACACACACACACACACACACACACACACACACACACACACACACACAGAGGCTTTGGTGTTGATGCAATACACAGATAATACTGTTCACGTGGATGTACTTCATTGTGCAGTGAACTCATTTTGGCCTATGTAATTCAACCCAGACCAAATTGCCAAAACATCACATCAGGAAATAATCAGTTTGTCAGTTTAATGTCATTGACGATGGTACTGGCAGGGTATATGTCCTCTTCCACAATGTAATGCAAACCTAGAGTTGGTAAACATAAGTGTGCTGGTGTGGATGGCACAGCCCTCTCCACTTTGGAGGGTGTGGGATGGTGTAGAACCCCACATAGTGTGATTAACAACTACTTAACCTGTTAACATTAACTGTACAGTATAACAGCACACTAAGCTGGGGGGATACCCACAACAATAACCCCAATGTGGGTGGCTGTGTCCACAACAACCACACCCATGTATATATACCAACTCCTGTATCACTGTACAGCTGTACAGTGGGGAAGAGGGCATTTACACATTCACTACTAGTTTTGCTTGAATGTATTTCCACATGATGATTGCTTTGAAATGTTACCTTTAGCCAGTTAGTTCTCTAAAAAATGATCTCCTGTGACATATATTTGCTGCAAACTGAAGTAGATTCCTTCACATACACACACACCTACTTGGCAACACTGAGAATAGAACCCCTACCTAGGTACTTATTGCTACTAAAGTGTTTGGGTTTAATTGCACACACCAGAGAGCTTTGAGGGTGAGGTGTAACCCGAGTTTCCTTTTATAGTATGGTAATGGGGGATGTACTGGGTGTTACTGAACAATACATAGTATGACATACTGTCATATACACATTGACAAACACATACATTTATAGACATATTTGACAAATCTGGGTTTAGCAGTGCTAACTGCCTTGTCAGTGAGTCCATTCTGTTACAGCGTTTTTGTACAAAGCACATGCATCATTGGGCTGGCTAGTGTAATCAGTTACCTGTATGGTTGATAGTGACAGCAGTCCTCATACAGTGGACCTTGGGACATGTACTGGAGGTACCATGGTGTAAAGACAGTATACTCAGCACCCACACCCCACATTAGATATTGTTCTTACTGAAACCCATGATAATGCTCTGACATACTCAAAATTACACATTGATCAGGACTGAAATACAACCCCTTGTCTATCTAATCAGTGCTACTACAGGGATATGCATTTATTGCACATGCCACAGGGATAGTAGGGTGATGGTTTGTCTTGGCTCTCCTAATGTCAGCAACATCACTATCCCTTATAATGTATGGCAAGTTTTATTGTATTTGGAGAATGTGGTCTCAGAATGCTGTCTCCTACAAATATGCACACTTACACACATACACACACTTGCCAGGACTCAGAGGGTAACCCACACTTATCTATCTATTTGTAGAACAGTGTTATGCTCGTACTGCAAGCTCCTTGTAGCCCATAGGGTGAAGAGTGTAACAAGGTACATTTAACATCAATTACAGAAGCAGCTGTTTCTAAGTATGGCAATGGGAGGTGTATTGTGAGAAGGCCAACAGAGTATTATCAACTACAAGTTTACAAACACACTGACACTGTTATTCTCAGTAATGCACACTGACACATTTGTTAGTACTGGGGTCCATAGGTGCAGGTGTTCCTAGGTGTGTACCAGGATAATGTCTATGGAGAGATGAGGAGAATAGTGAATGTGGGTACAATGGTATCATGCCAACTGACATTTGTCAGCAGGCTATCAACCAATGCCACTTGATTGATCCCCAAGGTGACAGTTAAATTCAACATCTAATCTGTTTTTCTCTTGTAGAGGGCCAGGGAGGTGCTCCAATTGACATGTATGCAACATATATTATATAACATGGCCAGTGTCTGGGTTAGAGACCTGTACCCAAGCATGTTCTGTTGACTGTGGTAGTCTGGTTGAGGTATCCGTGGCATGTGTTGCATACAGGGTGGGGTTTCCTAGCTGTGGCATTCATAACACATCTGGGCAGACATGTCAGTGTCAGTCAATCATAGATTGCATGTAACCAGCCAAGATGGATGCCTGACATCTGCACATCTGTACAGAGGACAGACAAAAATTAGCTAGCCAACACATTATGCATTAGGATTACTGTTTGGACAGATAGACGTCTGACACTGTTAGGTATGCCATTACTCCATGACAGCAGCCCTCAATGATATGTCCTAAACACATAGTAGTCTACAGTTAATATCCACATAGCAGATCAATATTCAATAGGAGATACTTAATAACATACAGCTCACACACCAAGAACACAATAGTCAGTACTCAGAATTCAGCTTTGCATGCAGGGGTGTATGGTTCCAGTACTACAATCTGCAATCTACTCTTACTTGGAAAAGCACTGTTAAAAGCAGTAATGTAATGATACAATACATGCAAGTGTGACTGCATGTAACCTGGGATACTACCCATGTACGAAAAACATAAAAATAGAAAAGATTGTGGTACTAGCCATGCATATTTAGGTATCCCATACATTATTATCACACTGCTTGCTACTGTAATGACGGCACATAGAAGCATGCTATGTACATGGAATTAAATACACTTATTAAAGTTGTCATTACCCTGCTATTTTATCATACTGGAATGTGATCACTGGTTACCAAGGTCGAGCTATGCTTAGCAGGTGTAAGCATTACTTAAATGTAAATACTAAGCAGATTTGCACACTGGTACGTGAAGCCTACACGGTGTTAGCTCCTTTCTGTTTAACTGTACTTTAACATAGTTTACCATAGTGCAAACCTGTGCAAACCCACTGTTCAAAACTGCCTTACCCACTCTGTATCCAACAGTCCTTGTTCTGCCTAGTAACAAAATGAACAACCCTTGCAGGTCTTGAATCCAGGACCCTTTAGATGATAGTCACAGCACTTAACCACTAACCCATCTGAGCTATACAAATGTCTGTTGCTTGTTCAAATATATCATTCAGTGCACGTACTGAATAGTAGTTAACAACTGCTTTAACTACTATAATTATTTACTACTTGTTAGTGAAAATAGAGATGAATCAGTCAAGTTTTTATATCTTAATATACACATAGATAAATATGGTGGGATACATCTGAAAATGTATATACAACACTCATGTTTACACATAAGGATATATATATATATATATATATATATATATATATATATATATATATATATATATATATATATATATATATATATATATATATATATATATATATATACACACATCTGTAGATATATGTATACATGTATATACACACATATATAATTATGGTTTACCTTCATGTGTGCGTATTGCACAAGGGCGAACAGCAATTGTCTGAAAGGCAGTTTGCAAAGTTTGCTAACGCCAAACAGAAAAAAGAATCGAATGTGGAATGAACGAATGCACATTGACATTTGCTCATTGCACATTGCACAATCTGCATTTTGGGGTGGATTGCACTATAATGGGGATCGGGAAATGGCCCCTTTCCCCACTGTAGTGCAATCTCAAAGTTAGAATATTAAAGTAAGGGGGTGCGGGGGGCCTGCCCCCGTGCTTTACACTTCATTACCTTTTTTTCTCAACATTTATGTTCGGAAATCACCAAATCTGCCTTTCAATTTGCTGATTTTCGAACATTTAAAACTGTCACTGTTTTCATTTTCATTGTTACGATTTGCTCATATCAACAGTCGCACCACTGTGTTTTGCTGTTATAAAGGTAAACCTATAATTTTATAAATATATATATCTATATATCTATATATATATATATATATATATATATATATATATATAAAACATATGCCCATAACATGTAGTGGAGTCATACCTCAGCACCATAAGTCACAACCTCTTAGTACAAGGGAATGCAATGTAAGTATTGTAGTTATAAATGTAGAATGTTGCTACAGTAACAGGGGTTGTGTCAACAGACATGTTGTGTAGGAAGTCACTTCTCATACTGACATGTACGCCATCAGTTACTGACAGACATCATAAAATCATCATAGTGAAGTACCACACAAATCACAGTAATGATCCTGTGGAATACAGCAGAAATATGACCAATAAACATGGACAGTCTGAAACAATCTGGTCAGTCCAGAGGTATACACAGAACTCCTTAGTGCAAGATGTGTGGACTAAGCTTAAAGGGGATGTTTACAGCCATGACAATAAATGGGGATATTACACAAATACTTGAATAGATAAGCTCACACAGTTGATGCATTCACACCCTCCTGTCTGTCCTAACACATATTAACTGGTAGAGCAGATGTCCCAAGCCCTCATACTTCCCACTAGTTAGTGACATACATCTTCATAGCATCCCACTGCTTTTTCAGAAATACACAACACATATGGTGGCCAGGCAACAGTACATCTGACAAATATATAGACATAACATCACACTAGGTAAATACACTGAGCTGCTAGGCATGTCACAAAGCACTGTATAAACTACAGGCAGACTGCCACAACACTGACCCAAGTTTTCTTTGGGGGAATACAAATGTACTTGCAAATATAGCAGGCACTACAGGCATGTAACAGCACAGAGTAACAGACACCAGTGTGAAAGTGCATACCCACAACTAATGTCAACAGAGTCACAATCACATTATCGTAAGCCTAAATACAGTACAGTATATGGCCTGTGTGAACAAAACCATCCTCATATGTGCCACTCACATACTAACCCTACATATACTGGTCCAATTCACAGTGTATTCAGATGCCTGACTGTGGTATGGGACATGTGTCAGTCTGGCCCTACAAACATATACGCTGATAGGGTACCAGAAACTAGAGCAGCATGCAATGTCAGATAGAACAGGACCAAGAACACTGACATCTACCACAGTCTGCCCACTGGCCAAGTAACATTTACTTTTTTATTTATTTATTTTACATTTATTTACCCGGAAAGTCTGACTGGAATAAGGTCCATTTACAGTGGAGGCCCGGGGAGAAAAGCTCCAAAACATAACAAAAACAAATACAACAAATGACAAAACATTTCTGTACAGTTGCATATATACAATCAAGGAGATATATTGTGCATTAGTTTGCTCTAAGCAAGCTTGGTATATAGATAGCAAACCTTGGATATCATTATTGGTAGTGCAAAGCTTACGATTGAAAGAATGCAATCAAGAAAATTGCTGCTATTTGGCAGATATGTCACAGTGTAAGACATAGTTTGTAGAATAGTAGTCCCTAAAAGGGAGTATTTGAGTTGAACAAAATAGCTGAGGTAAGTAGTGAGGAGATGAGGTGTGGCAAGTCTGGAGAAGAGCAGAAAAGCATTTATGTGATGCAGGGACAGATGCCATGATTGCAAGAGGTGAGACTTAAGTGTCTTCTTGAAAAGTGAGATGGATGGAGCTGAGGAGATATTTTGGGGGAGGTATTCCATTCCCTAGCAATGTTGTGAGAGAAAAGACCTTTCCCTGCAGTGTTATTGGCTTTGGTTATGCAGAGCAGGGATTTGTTGGATGAGCGTAGAGGGCGGTTTGCTGAATATTGGTTTAGAAGTTGATTTAGGGCTGCGGTTTTCTGAGGTTTCCTTATTATGTTGTAGGTGAGGACTAACTGGTGATAACTAATTAGCTGAGGGAGTTCTAACCACTGTAGTTGCTTTAGGGCAAGAGAGTGATGACTTCTAAAAGTGGAGTTATTTGCAATTTTGCAGTTTTATTGTAGCATGACTCTAATTTGTTTATGTACGTTTTCCTGATATGAATTAGGATTGGTGATGCATACATTATGGTAAACAGAGGAGGGTTTGGGCTAGGGAGAGTCTTGCTTGGTCCGATAGGAACTGTTTGTGTTTGTATAGGGCTCCTAATTTCTTATGTACCTTTGTGATGGTTTGTGAGATATGGACATTAAAGTTTAGATCCTGATCTATTTCAACCCAGAGCAGCTTACTATGAGGGGAGGGGGAGATTGTGGTCCCGTTTTTGGAGGTGATATTGAAGGTAGGAGGTGTGGTTATGGATTTATTTGTGGTAAAAAGGAGTAATTTGGTCTTATTGGGGTTTAGAATAAGTTGGATATCAGTAATCCGTTGTTCCACGGAGCAGAAGGATTCTTGAGTAAGCTTTTGAAGCATGGTTATGGATGGGGCTAAGCAGATTTATGGTGGAGTCATCTGCATAATGTATAAGTGATACATGCAGGGTGGAAGTATGTAGTTTGTTAGTGAAAATGGTGAATAGTAGAGGACCCAGTATTGATATTTGAGGAACGCCTATAGTAGTTGGTTATAGAGGTGATAGTGTACCTTGACATTTAACTGATTGTTTTCTGTCAGAGATAGTTTTTGAACCATGAAGTAGTGGAGGGGCGAAGGACACAGTGGACAAAGTATCTAACAGTAGGTTATGGGAGACCATATCAAATGCTTTTGATAGGCCTAAGAATATGGCTAAGATGAAGCTGTTGTTTCTTAGTTGGTTAATCTGATTGGTAAAGGAGAGTAAAGCAGTAGTTGTACTATCATTTGGGCAGAAGCCATGCTGTGTGGGGGAGAGGAGGTTATGTGAGATTAAGAAATGCATTACCTGGGTGTGAGTACATTTCTCCAGAAGCTTGGAAAGGGGGGATAAGATAGCAATTGGCTGGTAGTTTGATATATAACATATTCACAATACACTGCTACACAATACTGACACTCTTGTCAAAAATCACCATAAGTACACAGACCTCACTACTGTACAGACTACAACAGAATGTCCAGGTTTTGTCCTCAAATATAAGGCCTACTATACATAACATGTCTATCAGTCTGATAGACATCACTGGCTTGTTATCAGGAATGATGTCACTAAATAATGATATACTGTGCATAGGCACCTCTTACTGCATGACATATGGACAAAGGGTGACAGACTTGGGGGACAGATGAACAAGCACAGGGCCAATATGGACATATTGCTGTGCTAAACTGAGAAAATTCCTGGTATAACAGGATCTGTTGTGCCATATCTCTTCTGAGGGATATGAAATCAGTGACACACATGGATGTCATCATGTCCTGACTGCAATCATCAGAGGATGCTACCCCATTTCTAAAGATAGGAAATGTGTGAGTAGCACACACACATCTAAAACTCAAAACTCTGGCCAGTCTGCAGATAGCCCTACAGGTGAGAGTTTCTTCAACCACATAACACTACCATGGCAGACTTTAAATCATGTAGAACAGCCATATCCACAAAAACCTTGTTAAACCAACATTACTTCAAATGTAGAACAGCAATACTTACATTCTGTCCCCATGTCTGGAGCATCCCCCTCCTGTTTGTTGGGCTGTCTCCACAGTGTATGTTGTAAGATGTATTTCCAACTACCTTCTCTGATGCTGTTTGTCAGACACCGACATGAAGTTCTGCTCACAGTGAAGGAAAAGGTCAATACCCACATGAAGTGCTTAGTCATAGGAGTGTGTTTCCATGCAATTGGCTATAGGAATGATACCACAGCTGTTCCACATGCAATTAGCAAGTGGGGGATTCCAATATGTGCACAGGCCATCAGCTGATCATGAACATTACCTACAAAAGTTAAGCTGCTGCCTATACAAAACAGATGTACTTTTCCTCATCCACCAGAGATAGAGAGAGAGAGAGAGAGAGAGAGAGAGAGAGAAAAACAGAGAGAGAGAGAAAAACAGAGATAGAGTAAGAAAAGAAGGTAATAAGAGCCAAGCGTGTTTGTGTATGATCCGTAGGATGAGAGTGGTATCTGGGTATTAGAATGGTTGACAATATTGCTTACTAATTCATAGTATCACATAGTAATTGCACATGACAGTACACATTTGTGGCTGTGGATTGTCTGCAACAACCTCTACAGTGTTTGAAAACTTTTGGCCTTGTAATGTGGACATTGGGACATATAGGTCCTTAATATAATGATGTAGCAAATCTGACACTGCAAAGGATCCTGTCATTACACAATCACACCAACAGGATACTGATGCCACACCAACAACCACACACTTACCAGTACTGAGTTTCAAACCCTTTCCTGGTAATGTATTGCTATTACAGTGTTACGCAATTTGTGCATGCACCAAGGAGCTTACATATTAGGAAGTTGTCGAAAGTAAAACAAAACACCAAACGCAGTAAAAAGCAGGAAAGAACACCACTCTGGACACAATTCAAATGTAAGATTAGCGCTTTCGTTTATCCTTAATCAATAAACTTCTTCAGACAAAAATACAAGGGAAATGACATATTTAAATACAAAAAATAGGATGATATCACTTCCTATCCTTAAAACTTTAAACAGTTACACAAAAAATTATTATTATTTCATTTAAAAATAAAAACCAAATGTTACAAAAATAATGTTGTTATTCATTAACTCCCAGTTGTAAAAACAACTGGAAGCCTAACGAAACAAAGCTTTCATTTTCAACATCCTATTTTTTGTATTTAAATATGTCATTATTTTTGTCTTTGAAGAAGTCTGAATTATTGTACAAAGTAAAAAAAGCGCTAATCTTACATTTGAATTGTGTCCAGAGTGGTGTTCTTTCCTGCTTTTTACTATATTAGGAAGTTGTCCAAAGGTATCTTTGAAGGTGAGTGACATCAGCAGCAGTGCTAAAGGAGGGATAAGGGAAGTGTAGTAAGTGCGAATGCCCACAAAATCAGGTATCAGCAAAGACACAAACACACTCTTTCACAGAAACACACACATTATTACAGTTGGCAGGATCAGGATTAGAACTCCTTCCTACCTAGCTTACTACATTACAGTATTATATAACTATCACCACAGAGCTTACAGGGCTGAAATATAGCCAAAGGGTTATTTCAAGGTGACTGACATCAGCAGGCATGCAAATGTAGGGCAATGGGAGGTGTAGTGAGTGTGAATGGCCTCAAAATCATTCATCACACACACACACACACACACACACACACACACACACACACACACACACACACACACACACACACACACACACACACACACACACACACACACACACACACACTTTTGCCAGTACTGAGATTCATAGGTTCATTGCTTCACAGGTGTGTAGTAGGTAAATGGGCCTGAAGGCTCTACAAGGCTAGTCCAAGGGAATACCTTGGCATCAGGCCACATGACAATAGTACCCAGTGTGGCTCATGGGTGTAGTCCCTGGAGTGGTCCCCAGGGTGGGTATTGTATTCACCATTTACTCATCTGTGTTACTATTGTGGGTGGCCAGTGATGTGCACTGCTTTCCATGTATGTGATCTACATTCCTTAACATGGATAGTGTCTGCATTGTGCACATGTCCCACACGCATGTTCTTTGATGTGTGAAAGTGTACTTGAGGTCTCTGGAACATGTTGTGTGGACAGATTGCTATCTTCTGATGTAGCATTCCTGGCCTCATTTGTTGAGACCTGGCTATGTAACTGAGGTTGTGCTTGCACCTACATTGACAGTATGATACAGGTATTCAGTGGAGTTAGTGGCATCTGTCCATACAGGGCATGTGTATAAGGAATTGTGTTCCCTTTGTGAGTTACATTTGCAGACTCTACAGTTGTTGCAGGCGTCCAGTGGGGAACATGGCAAAAGGGCCACTGTACACATTTATTTGCCTACTGAGGGGATGGAACAGGGTGCCATGTCCTTTTACTTGCTGGATAACACACACTCAGTCAGGAGATGTAGCAAATCAAAGTGCTTTCTGATGTCAGGGGCACTGTTGTGGTCAACAGGCATGTAATCCACTGCAATCACACCGTGGTTACTATCTGTGAGGCAATATGCAGGGAATTACCAATATAGTGGTTGTTGCCTAGCCAAGTGTGTTTGCATATGAGATGTGGGTGGAGAGTGCGTGTTGAGTAATAGAAGGGTTGCCTGTATTGTTTACTAATCCATAATGTCACATGTAAGGCTATGGATTGTCTACACCAACCTCTCTGATGTTTGACATCTGTTATCCTTGTAAGGTGGACATTGTGACATATACTAGGTCCTCAACATAATAATTTAGCAAAACCCACCCCACAAAGGATCCTGTTATTACACAATCACAGCAAACTCCACACAGGATACTGATGACATACATTTGCCAGTATTGACATTCAAACCCCTACCTAGCTAGGTATTGTTACTGTAGTGTACCGCATTTATTGCGCATGCCAAAGAACTTAGACGACGGATGTTGTCCCAAGGTACTTCTAAGGTGAGGAACATCACCAACCCTTGTAAATACTTGCATTGGGTGATGTAGTGGGTGAGAGATCACAAAAACAATTGTACCCTACACAGACATTTACATTTGCCAGGGATGAGGTTCAAACCTCTATCTCACAATCTTGACAGACCATTATGTTACACTTTTACCACATGCACCACTGACCTTACACGGTTTAGGGTTGGCAACAGGTACTTCTAAGGTGTTTGGTATCTGTAGGACTTCTAAAGTCAGACTCTAAAATGTGTACTGGGTGTAAGTAAAACCACACAGCAACTCAGCAAACACAAGAAAAGTGAAAAAACAAGCTGGTCACACCAGATACTTAGCATATTTGCAGATTAATCCAAACACTTTTGTCTTACTAGTTTCAGATTTCTTCAGAATAAAAAATAAAGTGCACAAACACATACTATATACCCATTTCTTCACCCATTTCTTAATTAGTTAAATTAGACACACCCAGTTTTAAAAACACAGCACAATATAAAAGGCACATTACATTCATTTGATACTCTGTTGCAGACTTACAAAACATACTAAATATTGCAAATGATGTCTTAAAATTCATAAAAAAAATATGCTGCTTTCAGTTTCAAATAGGAACTTAATGACAGCCCTTTCATCAGAGAAAAGAAAAAACCAAAGGCGAGCAGGAATAACGTAAAAAACACGATTTAATATAGTAAGCGCTTTCGGAAACAGACTGTGCTTCTCCTTCTTCAGGTCTGAAGAAGCCCTTTCATCAGAGTTAAGTTTAATTTGCCATTTTAGCTCTTTAAATTCTAAAAATTCATCACTTGGCCCACCCCTAGGTCCTAAGTCAATGTGATCTATGGCACAAAATTTTAAAGGCATGTGTTGGGTTCTCCCTAATATGTCTGTAAAGGGTATTCTTTTCATTGTGATATTTAGTTTCATAAATATGCTCGTAGATCCTAGTCCTGAATGCTCTCTTGGTTTTCCCCACATAATGACTGCCACATGCCTGACATACTGCGACATATACAACTCCTTTGGAATAACAAACATATTTTTTAGGAGGTTTAATGGTGCCAAAGTTCACAATAGCAATTCTATCTTGGTTAACTACATGATGACATTGGGCACATCTTCCACATTTAAAACATCCTCCATCAACCCTTCCACCATGGCTACTCTCCAACATCCCCTTGAAAGAAGCCTCTTTTTTGTATACAATTGCCATTTTTTCTCCTAACAAGGAAAGTAACTCAGGGTCATTCTGAAAATTCTCCAATATTTCTTGACAGTGTTACAAATGTCTGATCTCTCAGGCATCAGCATCCAGGGTACTCCACCAGTTCCTGGATGCCATGTCAGCACATGCCAGTGAGCACATATATTTCCTCAACACCCATGAGTCATTGACCAGCAATATGCATCTCTTCCACCAAATAGCAGAATACCCTGAGGTAGTGGGTGCTATAAACTGCACACACATACATATCAAAGTACCACCCAGTGAGCAGGGTAGGGTCTACATAACCCACAAGGGCTTCCCCTCCATCAACTGCCAGGTCATGTATGATGCCCAGGGCATTATCTTGAATGTGTGTGCTGGCAGTCCTGGAAGTTATCACGACTCCCACATCTGGCATATGACACAGCTATACCAGAAATTTGCCAGTGGGAACATCCGATATGGCCACCTAGTGGGGGATGCTGGTTATGCACTGGAGTTGTGGCTGATGACACCCATCAGAAATGCACACACACCTGAACAAGAACTCCATAATGAGGCAAACACACAGACAATAATTATAATAGAGCATGTGGTTGGGATACTCAAGTCATGGTTCAGGTGCTTGGACACATTCAGTGGGACCTTGCAGTACTCACCAGCTACATGTACTCAAATTGTTATCATATGTACCATGCTACACAATATGATCCTGTGGAAACCGCTGCAGCAGGAACAGCCCAGGGCAGGGCCACACAGCCTCCCACCATTGCCAAGGCCTGCACAGGCACAGAGTGACTCGGAGGAGGAACAACCTGAGCCTGCCCATATAGGCAGAAGGAGGCGTGCCCAGTATGCCCAGGCTTTGGCAAAGATGCAACGCATAGCACATACAGTGACATGGAAGGGATCCAGGGAGGACACCTCTCTCTGACTCGCACATACAGTAAAAGAGATGTCAAACTTGAAACTACCTGTGCTTTACCATGTATAGGGAGTGTTCTATGTGCATCCGACATAGTCAGCCCTCCAGCACTGTCCTCAATACTGGCACAGCAACAAGATAAGTCACTCTTCCTATCAATTGCTGAATGGAGTAGTATGGTCTGCTAGTTGTATCTATGGTATGGATGTGAGCATGCAATGGAATCGGGTAGCTGAATGGGATGGCAGCAGATAGTGGACGCCTATATGGGCAGCATGAAATCCATAACAAATACTGGTGTCAACAAAGTGGGCAGTACTAGACAAGTTGAAATCCCACTTCAGTGCATGTGGTGGCCCAAATGTTTGTCCAAATGTTTGTCTATAGGGCGCACACATTCATGTTAGCGAATCTCACATACCCAACCCCAGCCTCAGTCAGCAGGACAGGTGCAGATGACCATAAAGAAAGGCTGTGCTAAGGCCTCCAATTTATGGTAATGGTGAAATGCCCCCCCTCCAACCTACACAGACAGACTAAAACAGGTCTGCCAGTTGTATGTTATTTCTGAAGCGTAAGAAGTCTGAAACTGAGGTTAAGGTCAATAAAACCTAAGATCTGTACTCTACTGATATGCCTGTAGTCTGCATGGTAGTTCAGAATACAAAACAAAATGGAAGCCAGCAGAGTACCTGAAATACCAGTACAGTCATAGCAAATGTGTACAGTTGTCAGGTGTGCCCCCCACCCCAATCCTATGTAGAAATGCAGTAACATGTACATTTGGCTTTAATAACAGTGGAGCACAGATTACCTGAGCTGGCCCAATTTACAGGATAGCTTGTTGTATGTGTACAATATGCAGGGGTCCGTGTGTCAGGTTGTTGTTTGTTCTATATTGTGTGGAAGTTGTCAGCATGTAGACATGGAGGGTTTTATCTTGGTGGCCTATGGCCAGTACTGTTGATGACAGGACCATGTGCTAACAACTGCAGTGCCAACCACAATGCATCCCAGCAATACCCAATTCAGCAGTCATCCATACTCACTTTCCTGATGTCAATATCTATCACCATCTGAAAGATGGATATGCCATGAACATGGGCACAGACATACACACAGTGCACAGGTAGAAGTACTCTAGACAGGGTACATAAAATGTAACTGTCAACCTCACACACCTTTGGAATTGTACATACAGGTTAGCAACACATTAGTTGTCTGTGCTCTGTGGAATACTGATGTAGTCTGACCAATCACTGACAGACCACAAAAGGCACCATTATGAAGTAAGGAGAGACTGCCTTTGTCTCCACACAAGGCAGCATAAGGGGAATGTCCTTGGTATATCTGTAAGTCAGCTGCAAGAAGCTTCCATATCACTCATGCCCTCAGCTCACCCCACCATCAGCCACAAGTTTATCACAGGTCATATCCTTGCTGTTGTGAATAAGTACAGTATGACCCCCACTTCTGTATGGGAATGCCCACAGAATGCAGCATGCTGAAGAGGTGTCCCAAGCAGGTGTGTCTTTATCTGTAAGCAGCACCCTGCCAGCATGCAGACCAATGGATTAATATGGACAGGAACTATCGCCATTAACACCTCACACACTTACCATGTCACCTCAGAGAAATCCAGTGGCTCACAGCCTGGGAATGTAGAAATAACATAATGCATTGCCCTGCTACAGATGGCCTGCACCACTACCAAATGCCCTACAGTCCTCTGTCAAAGATGTGTTCCTCACCCATACTGCCAATGTATGTTATCTCATGTGGTCCCAACTAACAACATAACGCAATCCACATAACACAAATGCAAGGGCATGTTGACAAATCCCAGTAGCATGCCCACCATGTCCAACTGCATGAAATGTGAACCAACTCCTAAATGCTGCTGGGATGAAGGGACAACTATAGGGATACTTCTCAGATATTGCTCTCATAATGTTAGGAAGAGGATAGAATAACATAGTGGGGGGTGTTGAAGCATGGACATCATGGAGTGTGTGAAGTCTGAAACTCTGATGTGTGCCCATACTAAGCCTACCTGCAAACCCTGTACTGGGTGGCTACAAACCTGCTCGTAAACCACAATGTAAAGGAGGACTGACCAGATATATGAGCCCTGCCTCTGGGTAACCTTGGTGAATCTGTACAGCTGAGAGGTATGGCCACAGCAGGATATAGCCATTTTGTTACGTTGATATATGTACAAGCAAGGTATCCTCAGCCACCACAGTACTAAGGTGCTGGACAATTTACACAGACCCATCAGCAAGTGTCTGCAGCTAGCCCTCCAGAATGGCATGAGTGTGCAAGAATGTGTACTGGATACAGCTTCATTCATCTTGTATTTCCCAGGAAATAACTGTGAGCAAATAAGTATATCTGTCAGTAGTTGATGACATAATACAACACAGTGTAAAACATTACATATGTCTGAATATCTCTGCTAACACTAACCATGTAAAACAAGCAGCACAGGAACTATAGTTACAGTATCCCACTGTCTTTCACCCATTGTGACTCCATATTGTCAACGTATCTACAGATATCCTGCAGAAACAGGTTGCTAGCTGTAGGTGTAGAACACCAAATTCTGGCCTGGAGTACAACCTACTTGGAATGGATTCACACACTCAATATAGAAGATCATACTGGGCATACTCCTACATGAAGCCCATGTCTGTCAACAACAGTGGCATACCTCTCAACCATACCGAATTCCTCTGTATTTACCAGTTTTAAGGTTAAAATAATGGGGTGTCATGAATTCTTGAGTGGCCCCTTTAATTTCCAATTTTCCCAGTTTCCTTTTCAAAATTGCTGATGTCATCACGCACTCCCCACACACAGGGGCCCACACGATGACCTTTTTGAGCAGACTGCCAGCCTTTCGGAATTTGGTTGAGGGCTGGAGGGTGTGTTTATTTTTCATACAGCACATTCTCTATTGCTGCTGTAAGGGCTGCATTGTAAGTTTGTTTAAGTTTTACTAGTTTTCAGGGCATTGTAAGTTTCCTGTTTTGCTGCATTGTACATTTTCTTTTTTGCATTAAAGTTTGTTGACTGGTTCTAAGGAGTGCCGTAACAATCTCTTTTGCAGTGGTTCGTTTACTGTAAGAAGGAAGCTGCATGCAGTTTTACTGGTTCATGTGCTCTACATTTGCATTTAAGCTGTAATTTACTCGTGTGCTGAAGTGCCGTAAAAATCTCTTTTGCAGTGGTTTATTTGCTCTGCATTTGTAAGAAAGACAGTCTGCTGTAACAATATCTTTTGTAGTGGTTTTGCTCTGCATTTGTAAGGATATTGCATGCAGTTTTACTGGTTCATTTGCTCTGCATTTATGGCTGAGTCTCTCTCTTTCTGTGCCATCATTGTAACTGCATTTAAGGTGCTGGGTCTGTCTTTTGCCATGGTTGATGCTACATTGAAACCACATTTAAGGTTTTATTTGTTTAAGCTGGTAAACCTTCTAGTTTGTAAAGGGCAAATGTCTAGCTGCCATAACCTTTATTTCTTGCCAACTTCATGAGACAGCTATGCACCTGTTTTGCTCTTTCTGCCTGTTTGTTTTCACTTGTACTAAAGAATATTCAGTCTGTTTAGATGTTATAAGGCAGGAAGAACAACAACACTGTCCAATAGCCATTGAAGGGTAATAAAGAAATCCAAAATACATGAGTTATAACTCTAAAGCTCTAAAGTGATGTCTCACACACAAACACACATGCGCGCACACACATACACAAACACCTGCATAGCCATCGCTTTTACAGTTGTCACAACTATTAGACAGTGATCAATCCCACAGAAAAGTGCGTTGGTATGTTTGTGTGTTTAGAACTGCTATATCTTCAGAACTCCAAAAACTTTGCTGTAACTTAATAGACTGATTTCTAACAAATTTAACAATAAAAACTATTCTATTGTCTCTTTAGGAGAAGTGCAAGCATGGTTTTATTTGCTTAAGCTGTAATTTAAGTGCCATAACAATATATTTTGCAGTGGCTTTGCTCTGCATTTGTAAGAAGGATGCTGCATGCAGTTTTACTCTACATTTAAGGTGAGTCTCTCTCTCTCTTGCCTTGTGTACATAGTAATTGCATTTAAGGTGCTGGGTCTCTCTTTTGCCATAGCTGATGCTATATTGTAATTGCATTTAATGCTTTATTTGCTGAAGCTGTAATTTAAGTGCCATAGCAATCTTTTTTTTGCCATGGTTCATTTGCTCTGCATTTATAAGAAGGACTGCCATAAAAATCTATTTTGCCGTGGATTTCATACCTCTCAACTGTCCAGATTTGTGGCTCATATTTTTAGTCTGTTCCTTATACAATTTGTGTTTTTTTGGCAAATCACTGTGATGATTAGAGGATTGAAGTCACTAAATAATGACATACATTTGAGTTTCAGACTTCATATCCTTCAGGACATATATGTTAAAACAGTCCCTGTTATCTAGCAACTTTCTAAATTTGTAGCAGCGGTATTTAAAATACCTCCCTGTGCCCCCCCCCTCATTTTGTTTGACTTTGTCCAGATGTCTTGCACTAAGAGATATGGTGGGTTTGCTCTGCATTTGTTAAGAAGGATGCTGCATGCAGTTTTATTGGTTCATTTGTTCTGCATATAAGGGTGTCTTTCTTTTGCCATGGTAAACCTGCATTGTAATTGCATTTAAGGTTTCATTGGCTGTAGTGTGTGTATATGTGTGTGTGTGTGTGTGTGTGTGTGTGTGTGTGTGTGTGTATGTAAATTCTCCATTTAGGTGTAACTAGTAGTTACAGTTACTCAGACTCAAACCCTGAACCTTATGTACAAGGAGCAAGAGCCTACATGTTCTACCCATACCACCACTTTACAGAATGTCTGGAATGTTTGGCTCATACTTGTGGTCTGTTCCTCATAAAATTTGTGGATTTCTGGCAAATCAGTGAGAACTGAATTCACTAAATAATGATAGCCATTTACGTTTCACTCTTCCTATCTTTCAGGAAATGCATGGTAACTGTGAAGACTGCTAGAGAAGGGTGAAGGCTGCCAGTCGAGCCAGATAGCATTGTCAGATCATTCTGTCATTTGTAAATATAGATGTAACCTAAAGGCTTGTTGTCATAAATGTAAAGAAATACTGTTACATGTGGAACTGGAAATAAATGTGACAACAGTGCACTCTACTGACCAAAGTAAAGCATGTGGTGACCCTTTGAAGTAGACAGTGGTGCTGAAAAGTCTAGATGAAGAAATGTTTTCTATTGTCTAACCAAGAGTTAAATTGCTAGATTTAAACATGAAAATGTATTTTTATTGCTCTGTTCCTGCCCAGCTGCAAGATAACAAAAGGGAGATGTTAAGAATGTAAATGCAGTTAATGTGTAGTCTGGGAACTCTGGGAAAGTGTAAAAATATGATGTAATGTTTATCAGAACTGCAATAGCAATTTAAACAGAGAGAATCAGAAGGCATTAAGCCTTTTTGTCTTGATCATCCAACTCACAGCTTCTGCCTGTTTTCTTATGTAAATTATCTTAGACTTGTGTTTTCTTTTAGTGATAGCTAGAACTAGAAAGATTAGACTAAGTGTTCTTCTGTGATGTCAGAACTGTACTACTGATAGTATTTCTGTGTGATCTCTGAACTTTTGACTGTTAATGATTGTGTAGTAGAAAGTATTGTCTTGTGGTTTTAATTATTATTAAATATTTTAAAACCTTTTAACTGTGACTGGTTTGTGTAGAGATAATTTAAGCTCTAGAGTACATTACATGTATATAAGGATCCTGTACCAAGTCACTCTAATAAACCATGAGACTGTTTAGTCATTCTACCAATTGGATAATAATATTGCACAGCAATAATTGGAGACCCTTTTAAGGGCCTTTGAGTAGTTGATAAGTATTAGTGGGTGGTGACAAGTGGAACTACCATATAGTCTGGGAGAAAGGGGCACAGCTGGAGAAACTGTGCCAGCCTTCCCCAGGAGTGTCTGTGTGGTTGTATAAACTCTTCTCTCAAAGTGCATGTATGTGTGTGTGTCATCTACTTGGGCAGGGACATGAAGGACTGGTTGAACAGAAAGGGTGCTAGAGGTTTTAGCTTGACCACTAAGCTGAGATATGGACCCTATAGCTGTGCCAATGGGGAGTTTTATTGAGGATCTGGAGAGCAAGGGAGCGATCAGCCCTGGACTGACTGTGATCTCTGTGTGCTCTTAAGGGAAATTGCACTTTACTGTGTGTATTTGCTATCCTTTCCTCATATATGAGACGCCCTCTCTGGTGTTAGTGGTGAGGATTGAGGCTCCCAGGGCATGGGTGTCACAGTAACACAAAACATTTTATAATAGCAACTTTTCTAAGATTATACAATCAATGCTTAAAATGTGTCCCTGGTTTTGTATACCCATTCCTGTCAAATGTAAAGTTGTGTGAGACTGAGTGTTGTGTGTGTGTTTCCAGAGGAATGGTTTATAGCCCATTCACACACACTGCACTTCCTATTGCCCATGTTAGCACTCATGCTGTCAGCCACCTTGACATAACCCTCTGGCTAATTATGAGCCCCATAAGCTTTGTGGCACTTGCAATAACTGCATAATGCTATAGTGTAACATACTAGTTAGGCAGGAGTTCTAATTCCAGGCATGGCAACTGTGAAACTCTGTGTGTGTGTGTGTGTGTGTGTGTGTGTGTGTGTGTGTGTGTGTGTGTGTGTGTGTGTGTGTGTGTGTGTGTGTGTGTGTGAATATTAATGATTTTAAGGCCATTAACAGTCACTACACCTCCCATTGCCCTACTTTAGCAAGCCTGCTGAGGTCAGTCACCTTGAAATACTCCTTTGTACAAGAGCCAGCCCCATAAGCTGCATGGTGATTGCGATAACTGTGTAATGCTATAGTGTAACATACCAGTTAGGAAGGAGTTCTAATACCAGACATGGCAACTGTGAAACTGTGCGTGTCTGTGTGTATCATCAGTATCCTGTGTGGAGGTTGCTGTGATTGTGTAATAATAGGATCCATTGTGGGATGGGTTTTGCTAAATTATTATGTTGAGGACCTAGTATATGTCACAATGTCCATCTTACAAGAACAACAGATGTCAAATACCAGAGAGGTTGGTGTAGACAATCCATAGCCCTACATGTGACATTATGGATCGGTGAACAATATAGGCAAGCCTCCTATTACTCAGGGTACACTCTCCACCCATGTCTCATGCACAAACACACTTGGCTTGGCAACAACCACTATATTGGCAATTCCCTGCATATTGCCTCACAGATAGTAACCACATTGTGATTGCAGTGGACTACATGCCTGTTCACCACAACAGTGCCACTGACATAAGAAAGTACTTTGATGTGTTATATCTCCTAACTGTGTGTTATCCAGCAAGTAAAAGGACATTGCACCCTGTTCCATCCCCACAGTAGTCAAATAAATGCTTACAGTGGCCCTTTTGCTATGTTCCCCATTGGATGCCTGCAACAACTGTAGAGTCTGCAAATGTAATCCACAAAGGGAACACAATGCCATATACACATGCCCTGTATGGACAGATGCCACTAACTCCACTGAATGCCTGTATCATGCTGTCAATGTAGGTGCAAGCACGACCTCAGTTCCATAGCCAGATCTCACCAAATGAGATCAGGAATGCTACATCAGAAGATAGCAATCTGTCCATACAACATGCCCCAGAGACCTCAAGTACACTTCCATGTGTCAAAGAACATGTGTGTGGGACATGTGCACAACCCAGACACTGTCCATGTTATGGAATATAAATCACATACATGGGAAGCAGTGCACATCACTGGCCACCCACAATAGTAACCCAGTTGAGTGGATGGTGAATACAATACCCACCCCTGGGGACCACTCCTAGGACTACACCCCTGAGCCAGGGTATTCCCTTTGCCTAGTCTTGTACAGCCTTCAGGCCCATTCACCTACTACATACCTGTAAAGCAATGAACCTATGCATCTCAGTACTGGCAAGTGTGTGTGTGTGTGTGTGTGTGTGTGTGTGTGTGTGTGTGTGTGTGTGTGTGTGTGTGTGTGTGTGTGTGTGTGTGTGTGTGTGTGTGTTTGTGTGTGCGCGTAATATTTTAGTGTAGCAAACTGGTTAGGTAGGTGTTCTAATCCTCCTCCTTCCAACTGTGATAATGTGTGTGTTTCCCTCAGAGTGTGTGTGTCTTCACTGACACCTGCTTTTGTGGACATTTACACATACTACACTTACTTACTCCTTGTTTAGCATTTTGCTGATGTTACTCACCTTCAGAAATACCTTTGGAATGCTGTCTAACATAAGCTCCATGTCACGAGCAATAACTGCGTAACACTATAATAGCAATACTTAATCAGGTAAGGGCTTGCAACTCAGTACTGGTAAGTGTGTATTTGTGTATGTCATCAGTATCCTGTTGGGGTGATTGTGTAATGATAGGATTCCTTGAAGTAGGGGTTTTTGCTACATCATTATATTGAGGACCTATATGTCCTAACGTCCATGTTACAAGGCCAACAGTTTTCAAACACTGTAGAGTTTGCTGTAGACAATCCTCAGATATAAATGTGTACAGTCATGTGCAATTACTATGTGACAGTATGGATTAGTAAACAATATAAGCAGCCATTATAATACCCAGATACCACTCTCCACCCATGAATCATACACAAACACGCTTGGCTCTTACTCTCTTACTCCCTTCCTTTCTTACTTTCTCTCTGTCTCTCTGTCTCTCTGTCTCTTTCTCTCTGTCTCTCTGTCTCTGTCTCTGTCTCTCTCCCTTTCTGGTCAATGTGGAAAAGTACATCTGTTTTGCATAGGCAGCAGTTTGACTTTTGTAGGTAATGTTCATGATCAGCTGATGACCTGTGCACAAATTGGAGTCCCCCACTTCCTAATTGCATGTAGAACAGCTGTGGTTTCCTTCCTGTAGCCAATTGCATGGAAACACACTCCTATGACTAAGCATTTCATGTGGGTGTTGGCCCTTTTCCTTCACTGTGAGCAGGACTTCATGTGGGTGTCAAACAGAATCACAGATGGTAGTTGGAAATACCTCTTACAACATACACTGTTGAGACAGGCCAACAAACAGGAGGGGGTGTTCCAGACATGGGGACAGCATGTAAGTATTGCTGTTCTACATTTGGTTTAACAGGGTTTGTGTGAATATGGCTGTTCTACCTGATTTATAGTCTGGCATGACAATGTTATGTGGTTGGGGAAACTCTCACCTGCAGGACTATCTGCAGACTGGCCAGAGTTTGGAGTCTGACATGTGGTGTGTTACTCACACATTTCTTGCCTTTAGAAATGCAGTAGCATACTCTGATGATTGCAGTCAGTACATGGTGACATCCATGAGAGTTACTGACTTCATATCCCTCAGAAGAGATATAGGTTCATAGGTTCATAGGTAG
Organism: Protopterus annectens; assembly: GCF_019279795.1. Classification (NCBI taxonomy): domain Eukaryota; kingdom Metazoa; phylum Chordata; order Ceratodontiformes; family Protopteridae; genus Protopterus; species Protopterus annectens. The sequence goes on along the minus strand of NC_056735.1, from coordinate 1,924,427,100 downwards.
GTACTAGGCTATCTGCCTGAGTGCATTTATAAGCCTAGCCAGAGTGTGTCGGCTTTCGCCACCCCATTGATTAATTAACTGATCCTCTGTCAAGCAGAGCCAATGAAGTGATCCTAGGGGTGTATTTTCTGTTACCATCCACTCTTCAAGGTTTCTTTTTAAGAGTGTTAGTGAGGGGTTCTGCCTGATGTCATTTGGAATTTTGTTCCAAAGCGTGGAGAATCTCTGCGACAGGAATCTATCTCTCCAGCATGTTCTATTTATTGTTGTGGTGAGGTTTAGCTCACTAGAGTGCATGGCTCGCAGTGACTTGGATTTCTTTAGGTGGAGCATGTCCATCAATTCTGAGTTGGACATGGCTTTGTAATTCAGGCAGAGATCACCTCTGAAAAAGTGATATGCCGCTGAGTACAGCCGGAGTTTTTACATTCGGGCTGCTTAGGACATATGTTTGAAACCAGTAATCCTCTTGGTGAGGTACTTTTGGGGTCTTTCCAGCTGTTGGAAGTGTCTTGTGAGGTACATCCCAAATGGGGCATTGTACTCTATGATGGGTCTAATAAGTGATGAGTAGAGGGGCACTATAACCTCTTTATTTCTAGATGCTAACCCTTTAATAATTAGATGGGTCACATGGAAGGATTTCCTAACTACTTTGGCAATATGATTGTCAAAGTTGAGATTACTATCTACCTGGGTCCCCAGATCTCTTATTACCTCTTCTGTTTTAAAGGGGCTGCCATCTATATGGTAATTTGTGGGTGTTTTGTTTTTCCCAAACGGGATGACTATGCAATTTTTGGCATTTAGCTTGAGGCCATGACTTTGACACCAGGCGTCCATCTCAGTAAGGCTCTTTTGGAAGATTTCTGTGTCAGCCAGAGAGTCAATTATGGCTCCCAGTTTGCAGTCATCAGTGAACTTGGTTAGCCATAGTCCTCCTGTGTTTGCCTATACTTCTGAGAAGTATATGCCGAACAGTAGGGTTCCCAGGACCGAGCCTTGTGGGACACCACTTGTGACTGGTTTAGAGTCGGACCTGGAGCCCACTATTCTTACCGTGTGAGTTCTGTCTGTAAGCCAGTTGGCAACCCATCTCGTGACGTAAGGGTTTATGTTCAGGCTGGTGAGTTTTTCTGTAATACACAGGTGGGGAATGGTGTCGAAAGCCTTGGTGCAGTCAAGGTAGGCTGTGTTAACCACCTTTCCCTTGTCTATGGCCTTGGTGACTGTCTCGAAGAAGTCCACCAGGTTTAGTAGACATGATCTGCCCTTAACAAAGCTGAAATGGGTCGGGTCAAGTGTTTGGAGGTTCCCAATGTCTTTGTTAATGAGTTCAATGATGATGCACTCCATAGGCTTGCAGTCCAGGCTAGTCAGGCTTATAGGGTGATAGTTACCAGTGTCAGTGGTGGCCCCTCCTTTGTGGAGAGGAATAACAGTTGCTGTGCGCCATTCTATGGGCATGTAGCCTGTGGAGTGGCTGAGGTTGAACAGCATGTTTAGGTGGGGGGTTAGTTCATTCTGTAGTTCGTGCAAGATGTTGCCTGGGACACCATCTGGTCTCACTGATGATGTGTTTTTGGCTTTTGAAAGGGCTGTTTTCACCTGTGCTTCTGTGATTTTTGGGACACTACACTTTTCTGGTATTGTTATGGGCACTTTTGGAGGTGAGATGGGGGGTTAAGTTTGCACTGAATCTACCTGCCAGGATGTTGGCAATATCAGTAAGTTCAGTATATTTTGTGCTATTTTGCACTAGTTCAGTGCATATCTGCGAGTTGCCACTTAGGTTATTAACATAGCTAAAGAAGGCTTTGTGGCTATTTTTTGAATCGTTGGCTATTTTTCTTTTGAAGTTAGCCTTGGATGATTTTATGACGGACCTCATTTTCTTACTGATACTGATTTGGGATGTCTTTCCTTCTTGGGATTTGCTTTTTTTTCTGAACTAGTTTCCTCCTTCTATTGTACAGCCTGTTTATTGCAGGCGTCCACCAAACTGGTTTCCTTCTCTTAGAGGAGTGAGTTTTGGTTTTGTTAGGGAAGACACGATCCATGCATCATTGTAGGTGCTCATAGAGTGCATTTGTAAAAGTTTCTGCATCTTGGGCAGCATTATCCTTTAGCGATGGGGCTGTGAAACTTACCACCTCTGTCTTAAGTAAGGTGAAGTTTGCTTTGGAAAAGATTTTACTGTGGTTTCCTTAGTTAGGGGTGGTGGTGGGGTGTGGACATCCAGAGGGATTAATTTATGGTCTGATCTAACCAGTGATGGGTTAACCTCTAGTGTGGAACACCTGTCGCCCATGTTGGTGATGACCGGGTCCAATATGTTTTCACCTCTGGTAGGGGAGTTTACCAGCTGATCCAGGGCATTTGAGCTGATGAATTCCAGGAAGCGCTGGGCCTGGGAATTTGTACTTGAGTAGTTTTCTCAGTGAATGGTAGTGTAAATGAAATCACCCAATATCAGGGTGTTTGGTAGGACCTTCATGTTTTCCAGTGCCTCCAGAAAGGTGGAGTGGTGGTCCTGAGTCATGGAGGGTGATCTGTAACAGGCCACAATTTGCACTGCAGATTTGCCCGATGTTAGTTGCACATGGATTATCTTAGAGGTATAATGTTGCACCACTAACCTGGAGGTGTAGGTATCCTTGATGAATATGGGTACACCTCCTCCTTTTGTGTTGCGGTCCGTGTTGTGTGACTGAAACGTGCGGTATGAGTTGTAGCCCGGTAGTGCTGGGGTGATTTCTGGAGCCTTGAACCAGATTTCAGTTACTGCACAGATGTCAACATTCTCCATACTGAGGAATGCTTTGGGCATGTGCATTTTGAGATTTAAACTCCCGGCATTGAGTAGCATAACCCTCAGTTTTTTGTTAATTGTGCTGTTTATGGAGGTGGGTTTGACTTTTGAGCCTTGCCTAAAAAAGACACTATGGGGGCAGCAAGAGCCTTGGTCAGTATTTGAAAGCCTAGGGGTGACAGGTGCAAGCCATCTCTTGTGAAGCAACGCGGCTTGTTGAGTATGTCATCCCTGGCTGACACACACTGGATCCCCTTTGAATGACACCAGAAGCTTAGCCAATTTTTGAAATTGATCATTTTTTCTTTATACTGAGGTATCATTCTTGGTGAGGGCAGGATGCTACTCAGGGTCAGGGTCATACCAGCCTTGGCTACATGATCAGAGAGCTCTTCCACGTCTCTTTTCATGTAGTCCAAGGAGGTGCATCTCAGGTCATTCACACCAACATGAACAATGACAGAGTCATATTTGTACTTGTTCTGGAGTGACCTGAGTACATGTGTTATGTGGCAGATTCTGGCTCCAACAGACAACAAGCAGTAACTTTCTGCTTGTCCAGCCTAGTGAGTGGGATGTCAGTGTGCCTGACTATAGAGTCACCTATTACTAGTGTGTTAGGTATATTATTTTGCCTTAATGGCTGTGATTGTGCAGCACACTGATTTTGTGTTTTATGTGTTGTCTGGTTTGTGACGGGAAATGCAGGTTGTTTGGGTGTCTGCTTTGGAGGTCTCTGATGCTTTTGCAGGTTTTTATTTAGAGCATCAGAGTATGATTTTGTGTATTTATGTGTATTTTTTGCTAGTGTTGTTTGAGTAGGTCTGTGTGTGGCTGGAGTTGTGGTGCAAGTGTTAACCTTCTCCTCTTGACTGTCTGTTCCAGTCTTGGGTGGAGACAGCTTAGCTTCCAGTTTGGCTGTATAATTGCATCTCTTTTATATGTTAGTGTTTTGTGGTAGGAGGAGAGGGTTGTCTGTGTATATGAGGCAATTGTAACATTGCCTCAGGATACCCAGATTCACTAGATGGACTGGAGAGTGCACCTAAAGTTGCCCTTTAGTCATGCCTGAATAATAGCTTGGTTGGTGAGGGGTGAATAAAGAGCCTTGCCCTGCTGGGCAATCAGTATCAGGGTATATTAGTGCTTGCTATTAGGTCTGATCAAGAGCTGGGCTGTAAGATTCTTTTTGAGTGCTTTGGTTGAGAGTTAGACTAGTTTCAAGGGAAAAACTGAAGAGGAGACTTAGTGGAGCTGGGAATAATTTAACTGTACCTAACCGGCACTGCCCGGTGTGCAAAATCGTGCAAACGCGTTTCTTATAGTAGGGAAATGAAACAGATAGAAATTAGCCCAAAATGGCCAATAAACTACTAACTCCTAGGCTGGAACTAATCCTCCAGTGGAAAAACAGGTTGCTCAAAGCTCCCCTGTCTCACAGGTGAACAGAGAAACTTCCTTCTATCCAAGTAAGGTATGGGCAACTCAGAAACTAGTATCACAGTCCTGAATTCAGCACTAGCCTGAAAACTGGACTATACTAGCTTAGAAAGGTGGGAAACAAGGATTTTTTTGTTTGTTTTTTTGAAAAGATAAGGCAAAAACAGTAAAAAATACACTTAAAACAGCTTTAAACGACTGCAAACAATCAGAAAATGCTATCACACTTTAGTGTGTAGCCTACAACAGGTAAACAAATTATTTAAACAAAAAGCAACCTTTTAAAAATGCAGGCAGTCAAATAAGTACAATATGTGAAAGAAACAAGCTTTTAAATCACAATCAGTGCTGGAACATCTGCGTTTAGGCAGAAAACAGTTAAGTACAACAAGAAAGTACAGAAAACTGATACTTAATCATTCCATCATCTCTCTCCTAAGCTGGAAGGCTTGTATCAGTTTAAGGCTTTCTAGTGCTACCCAGTAGGTTAGTTACAAGAAAGATCGGAAACAAGCGCAGATGTGGTCTTTTAAACCAGAAAGTTGAAAGAGATGGACAAACTGTCCAAATGGTCAATAAACTACAATTTCTGGGCCAAGAACCTCTCCTCTCATGGTAGATAGGCTACCTAGTGCTTACCACTCCCACTGATAAGCTAGAAGGCTTTCCTCCATCACAGAAAGACTTGCAGGGCTCAGAAGCTTACCAACAGTCCTGGATACAGCAACTCTGTATCTGACTAGGCTAGTTACAGGAAAGGTAGGAAACAAGTACAAGTGTGGCTTTTAAACTAGAAAATTGAAAAAGATGGGAAAAAAACTGCCCAGATGGCCAATAGTTACAGTTTCTGGGCCAGGAACTACTCCTCTTGTGGTAGATAGGCTACCTAATGCTTACCACTCCCACTGATAAGCTAGAAGGCTTCACTCCAACACAAAAAGAGTCCTGGAATACAGCAAATCTGTACCTGGACTAGACTAGTTACTGGAAAGGTGGGGAACAAGTATAAAGGCTTTTAAGCCAATAAGTTGAAAGAGATGGAAAACTGCCCAAATGGCCAAATAAACTACAATTTCTGGGCCAGAACTCACTCTTCCCATGGAGGATAGGCTACATAGTGCTTACCACTCCCACTGATAAACTAGAAGGCTTTCCTCCAACACAGAAAGGCTTGGGGGCTCAGAAACTTACTAATAATCCTGGATACATCAACTCTGTAACCGGACTAGGCTAGTTATAGGAAAGGCGGGAAACAGGCACAAGTGCGGCTTTCAAACCAGAAAGTTGAAAGAAATGGAAAAAAAACTGCTCAAACAGCCAATAGCTACAGTTTCTGGGCCAGGGGCCACTCCTTTTTTGGTAGATAGGCTACCTGATGCTTATCACTCCCACTGATAAGCTAGAAGGTTTCCCTCCAACAAGGAAAGGCTTGGGGGGGGGGGCTAAGAAGCTTACAAACAGTCCTGGATACAGCAAATCTGTACCTGGACTAGACTTGTAACAGGGAAGGCAGGAAACAAGCTCAAACACAGGTTTTTAAATCAGAAGGTTGAAAGAGATGGAAAAGCTTCCCAAATGGCCAATAAACTATAATTTCTTGGCCAGAAACCACTCCTCCTATGGTAGATAGGTTACCTAGTGCTTACCACTCCCACTGATAAGCTAGAAGGATTCTCTCCAACACAGAAGGGCTTGGGGGGCTTAGAAGCTTACCAACAGTACTGGATACAGCAAATCTGTACCTGGATTACACTAGTTATAGGAAAGGGGGGGACCAAACGCAAAACAGGCTTTTAACCAGAAAGTAGAAAGAGATGGAAAAGCTGCCCAAACGGCCAATGAACTATAATTTCAGGGCCAAAACCCACTCTTCCCATGGCAGATAGGCTTCCTAGTGCTTACCATTCCCACTGATAAGCTAGAAGGCTTCCCTCCAGCACAGAAAGGCTTGGGGGGCTTAGAAGCTTAACAACAGTCCTGGATACAGCAAGTCTGTATCTGGACTTGACTAGTTACAGGAAAGGTAGGAAACAAGCTTAGAATTTTTTTTTGTTACAGAAAAGCAGCTAAAACAACAGTAAATACAATTCAAATTGTAGTGCAGGCCAGCACAACTGAACGTGTAGCAACACTACGGCAAATACAGTTCAATTAAATGCAATTAAATTAACAGATGACTAAAAAACAAGTGCAGAAGGCAGTAAATTAGAAGGCTACTAACAAACAGTAATAAGTGCAGACTAAGAGTGACTGAACTGATAACAGCACGCAGAAGAGCAACTAAGACAATTAGAGTAAGAGCAGAAGAATAAGATATATATATGATTTTATATATATATATATATATATATATATATATATATATATATATATATTTTTTTTTTGAGGGAAGGAACAGAACAGGATTAAGAGGCTACAGG
>NC_056735.1:1924320428-1924415428 GCF_019279795.1 Protopterus annectens | reverse complement strand
CCCCATTGTCATAGTTAGAAATGGTTGCTGGTGTAATTGACATTAAATGTACCTTGTTACACTCTTCACCCTATGGGCTACCTGGAACTTGCTGTACCAGCATAACACTGTTGTATAAATGGATAGATAGGCATGGGTTACACTCTGAGTCCTGGCAAGTGTGTGTATGTGTGCGAGTGTGTATATTTGTAGGATACAGCATTCTGAGGCCACATTCTCCAAATATAATACACTTTGCTATACATTATAAGGGATAGTGATGTTGCTGACATTAGGAGAGCCATTACAAACCCTCATCCTACTATCCCTGTGGCATGTGAAATAAATGTACATCCCTGTAGTAGCACTGATTAGATAGACAAGGGGTTGTATTGCAGTCCTGGTCAATGTGTGATTGTGGGTATATCAGAGCATTATCATGGTTTCAGTGAGTAAAATATCCAATGTGGGGTGTGGCTGCTGGGTATACTGTCTTCCCACCATTGTGCCCCCAGTACATGTCCCAAGGTCCACTGTATGAGGACCACTGTCACCATAAACCATACAGGTTACTGATTAAACTATCCAGCCCAATGATGCATGTGCTGTGTGCAAATTCTCTGTAACAGAATTGACTCACTGACAAGGTAGTTAGCACTGATAAACCCAGTTATTTCAGATGTGTCTATGATGGTTATTTGTTTGCCAATGTGTATATGACAGTATGTCATACTATCTATTGTTCATTAACACCCAGTGCATCCCCCATTATCATACCGTACAAGGCCTGGTGATGTTCTTCACTTAACAAGAAACTCTGGACACTCCTCATCCTAAAAGCTGTGTGGTGTGTGCAATTAAGGCCCAACACATTTGTAGCAATAAGTACCTAGGTAGGATTCTACTCTCAATGTTGCCAAGTAAGTGTGTGGGTATGTGAAGGGATCTACTTCAGTTTGCAGAAAATACATGTTCCAGGAGGTCATTTGTCCAAGAACTGACTGTCAAATGCTAACATTTCAAAGGAATCATCTTGTGGAAATTCATTCCATAAAACCTAGTAGTAGATGTGTAAATGCTCTCTTCCCCACTGTACAGCTGTACAGCAATACTGAAGCTGGTATATATAGTTGGGTGTGGATGTTGTGGGCACAGCCACCCTCATTGAGATTGTTGTTGTGTTTATCCCCTGCTTAGTATGCTTTAATACTGTACAATTTTTTTTAAAAGGTTAAGAAGTTGTTAATCACACTATGTGTGGTTCTATGCCACCCCACACCCTCCAAATGGAGGGCTGTACCACCCACACTAGCACACCTATGTTTACCAACTCCAGGAGTGCACTACATTGGGGAAGATGACATATTCCCTGCCAGTACCTTCATCAATGACATTAAGCTTGCAGACTGATTATTTCCTGATGTGATATTTTGCCTATTTTGTCTTGGTGGAATTACATAGTCCAAAATGAGTTCACTGCAAAATTAACTACATCCATGTGTACAGTATTCTCTGTGTATTGCATCAACACAAAAGCTCCTGTGTGTGTGTGTGTGTGTGTGTGTGTGTGTGTGTGTGTGTGTGTGTGTGTGTGTGTGTGTGTGTGTGTGTGTGTGTTATTCACAAACATTTGGTGTGCGCCACCCAGTAAACTTTCCATTGGCCACTGTAGAAGAGCTGCTGACATCAGCAACCATGCACTCACCTGTATACACCCCTCAGACCTATCAGCCATGTGGCACATGCAGTAAGTGTTATACAGACCTGTTACTTGTGTTGAACTGTACCCAGGATATGATACAGTCAATGTGTCACCACAGTGCCATACTCCTTGTAGGAAAGAACAGCAGACCAACTTCCTGCTGACACATAGACACCTACAAAACAAACTGAATACAATATGGGGACCACAATCAGTCAGTGTTAATAACAGCTATAATGCATCATTGCTGGACAGCTACACATCCTTACATGTAACCATTAAACTTTACAGTTGAAAACATGTTACACAGCATTACATCGCTAAACTCTAGTACATTCAAACTTTGCATAAAACCATATTAGCATGTCCCTGCATCAATGGTATGGGTGACAGGGATGAGGCACAGGTATCATCATATGCACAGGGTATGTTGTGGGTTTGCCAGAGACCTAGGCTGAGCCATTTGGTTCACATCATGTGTGTGTGTTAGGGGGTTCTTAATCAACTGGGCTGTGCAGATGTGGTGTGTGTAGGCATGCAGGTGCCCTAGCTGTGTTGATGATGTATGTGTGTGTGTATGTATGCATGCAGTTCTGCCATGTGGCTGCCCTGTACAGGGGTTTGTTGGACAGCTGCAGACCATACATGGCAGGATGTACAGTTCACCGTGTCTGGCCATGGACATGAGAACTGTGCCTGCCAGGGGTTCCACGTGCACTACCAGGTACAAACCCAGATATGGTACTCTCCCATTATGATGACAAATGTCTGTCAGATCCGGGTCCCTGTTGGGAAAGGCCAGGACCACGTGCATATGGCCTGCTGTGCTGTGGTGTGGACAGCACCTCCTTGCAGTGCTGGTGCTGGTAATGTCACTACAAGGGTGGCTGTGACTTGTTGCACATCCATGTAGACCTCCACCTGTTGGTGTTGCTGACCTACGTCCACATGGCTGTCACCCTACTCTTACCATATGCTCTAACTCAGTCATTGCATGGTTGAGGATTCCCACCATTTCAACCAACTGTCTATCCAGGACGTCTGCAAAATAATGGTGGGCACCTGCAAGATCACAGATGGTGTCAAGTACAGCAGATTGAGTAGCCCTCATGAGCCTCAGACTCTGTCTGTTGTAATGTTCCATACATGCGTGTGCCTCCATAATGGACTGAAACATATGTCTCGTGACACCTGCTGTGGCACTTCTGCCAGGGGCATGATGGCCAGCAGCCCTCTTATGAACACCCCTGTACAGCTGCCTGTGTGTACCTTGCCACTCATTAGGCTATGGCTACTGTGTACAGACACACTTGCCATAGTCACCACACTGTCCTGTACCATGCCTCCACCCACCAACTGTCCCCCAACTGTGGCCACTGGTGATGGGGTATGTATAGGCATTGTGACTGTGTGCAGGGATGGGGTGGATAAAAGTGGGATGTCAACCAATGGCACAGCTTCAGCCCCTGACAACCCTGCCTGTGCCTCATCATACCTATGATCATTGTCAGAGTATTTATGGACATTAACATTGGTTTACCTGCAGGAGGGACCCTGACCCACCTCGCCACCTGTGAGGGGAAAACAAAAAACATAGGTTAAGACCTGTACACTATTGCTTACCTCTACGTGTGCGTGCACACACAAACACACACACACACACACACACACACACACACACACACACACACACACACACACACACACACACACACATTACAGGTGAGGTGGCACAAAGATATCACACAGACCTCTCATTACCCAACAATCAACATGCATGATATATGGCACTCAACAGCATGCACTGCAGCTATACTCAATCATTGTTACCAACATTATACATCTCTGTGATGCATAAGTTGTGTTAGTAGGTGATGTCCCTTCTCCTGGAACACACTGCACCCATATACACACTATTGCTGTGCACCTGTTCAGCACCCTGGCATGTACTGTGCACCATACCTCATGAGTGTACACACCATTGCTAAATGTGTATATGTGTGGTAGTTATGTTTGCTCTGTTGCTCACAGCCCCTATGTGTTTGTCTGACTCATACCTGGGATGATATGAGGACAGATGTCAATAGTGAATGCCTGACCTCTGATTTGCAGATCTCATCAACAGCAGTACATGTATGAGCAAAAACATCCAATTACACTGACAACCTTCAAAGCATACTCTGGCTATGAGGAGTGTACACACCCTTATTGACATGCCAGCCTCTTCCATGATATACATTGGGGCCACAATACTGCATATATTAATATTACACACACCTGATATGTGACATATGACTTGTGCAATCAAATGCAGTATCAAACACATGTTTTAGTTGTGCAGATGCTGACTGAGATGGATACAATATGTGGGTTGCATAAATGTGCACACCCTTATCACAATGGTTTGTTGCAGCACCTGTTAAGTGAACTACAGCAGTCACTATTCCTTGAAGGGGTATACTAGCATGGCCCATCTTTTCTTGACATTATTTGGTCACTTAACCCTACAAATTTTCCCCAACACTGCTGCATTGTAAGGTCAGAGCATCTGCACAGCCCTTGGAGGTCACACAGTTCCTTCACTATTGCTGTGGAGTCAGGGTTATGTCTGGCACAATTCATGACCTTGACTGTGTTCAGATACAGCCATTCTTAGCGAGATTTTAATGTATGCTTCAGTTCTCTGTTGTGTTTCAGGATGACACCCCTCCCCATCCTCAGCCTTGTTCAGATGCTTGACAACTATGGGCCACACATGAGTGTCATTTTGCAGTGTTCCAAATTCAGAATGCCATGTCTACTGGCCTAGCTAATGAACAGAAAACCTAAAGGTGTACACGGGCACCAGCAAGGGACAGATGGGGATGGTGGGCCTGAAGTGGAGTGAGGTGTTGCTTGTGCACCACATGCATCTTTATTAATACTGTCTGTAGGTTTCAGCCTAGGTCTCAGTACATCATTACACATGGAAACACATGCCTTTGGGAGACTTAATGTTATGCATATGCTACCTGTAGAGTGCCCTGATGATGTTTTCTGTGGAACAACTCTTCTACTTGATTACCCTAACCCATAGGCCACACTTATGGAGATCCCAGGCAAATGCCAACACAGGTACTGCACAGGCAGTACTTTCTAGACATTCCAGCATGTCCCTCAGTGTTGCTGCATGTTTCTGATAAGCCTCCATGACCAATTTGCAACATGTGCTGTCATCTGTCATGGATGAGCATCTGTTTAGTTTCTACATTAATCTTGTCCCATACATCATAATCACATGCACGACTGTCTGCACTGTTTGCCATGGTATATGCAGTGGTGAGATCAGGCTACTTCTCCCACTCCTGAGTTCTACATTTTTGGATATGGGATCCATTCCATGGTTTGTAAGATGTGTGCAAGCCATGGCTGCCTCTGTTGCAGGTGAGTGGGTAAATGTCATGGACATACTTCTTGGATAGCAGACCATTACTTGGTGTGACATTGAGGTCCTGTACTTCATGGAAGGTGCATACTCAAGAAGAGTGAATGCTGTCAGTACCTCAAAAGCTACTTCCACAATATGTTATTTGGAGTGTGCATACATATGCTTCCAGTGTTTGTTAAGGTATGTATTCCCCATAATTGTTGTCCTAACATAGTATTTCATATTACACATTCATTGCTCATGTTAGGATCACATTACAGGTTGTAAAAGGTGCAGAATGTGGTATTGTGATATGCCGTTGTGTAGATCTGTAACAGTTGCCGGTGTAATAGTGGTTTATACACTGTTGTAGCCACTATATAAGGGTAATGTTTCAGACATGTCCCTACTGTAGGCCATTTGTCCCTCCATTATATTCATCTCTGTCTGCACATCTTGCACTGAAAGGTTATTAGGTATACTGCAGGACTCTTACATACCCTTCAGATATGGCACCATGGTAACCACTGTGATGCAGTTCAGTTAACAGTAATAATAAGTGAACATGTACAGCATGCAATATGGGTAGGTGTGTTAAATGTATGCATGACAAATACCATGGCCATAACATGGCCAGTATATTGGCAAACCTGAACAAAACAACTCCATACTTATCAGCTACAAGCTGCTGCTCCAGTTGTATACCAGAGAGACCTACATAGTTGTGTTAGAGATGTAATGTCAGTAGTCACACCTGTGACATTGTTACAGGGTGGGAGCAGCATTTCAGTACATCAACAGTACAAATCCACAATATTAGAGATTATGCACATCTGTTCATTACTACACTTCAGCAACGGACTATGTTATCTCACATATGCATGAAGATATTTTACAGATGAAGATGGATAAGCAACAGTGGTCTACTAATGTGCCCTGGGGCCTTACCTGCATGCTCCTCAACCATTGTGTGGGTAACACCCACCTTCACAATGCTATCTTCAGGTTCCTGGCTTGGCTGGCAGGCGGGTGCCCTAAGATTGGTGAGGAGCTCCTCAGGATGTGTCAGTGGGGGCTGGATGACATCACCCCAACCTGTGGGTAGCTGGTCCCTCCTAACTGCAGAAGCAGCATGCTGAGGAGCATGGCAGATGAGATCAGTGCAACAATGTTGCACCTGTTCATAACTGCGGTTATGCAGGCCGACATAATTTACCCTGTGGACAAGCTCATTCCACAGGGTGGGCTTCTCCTGCAGATCATTGCCCATGCATCCAGAGAGGGTTCAGTGATGTACTACAATGACGTTTATGATAATATCATTTTCCTGGGGAGTATACACAGGGAGACATTCATGGAACATGGAACCTGGAAGACATAAACAGGAAAAAAGGTCAGAGAAGCTCATACTGCAAGGATATAATAGTTGTTAATTGACACCCCCCCACCATATCTGCAACAATAATCTGAACAAACAAGTAAAAGGGTATGTTTACACCAAACCTACTGTTGGGACATATATCCTATTGCTCAACACATATTGAAATGTGTTTCGATTCATGTCCCATGTTGAAATACTATCATTGGTGGCCTGTTGCTATCAATGAAACTTGCATGCCATTGTAAAGGCCACTAGGGTTCCATATATGCATATGTTCTGGTTGTTATGTAACTGTTCCAAATCTGGTGTTTTAGGTCAATGGGAATATCTATGCATGCTGCTATAACTAACCATGGATTGTGTTGACTATTACTAACCCACATATGTTCTAAACCTGCAACACAATAAAATGTTTGGGAAGGCCGTTCCCAGCAGACCCACCTCTCTCACCTCATCTGGCCATGGCACTGGGCCACAGCATGTCTGGGACCCACCCCAGGACTTCCTCATCTGCTGGCTCTGCACTACTTTCAGGTGGAACCACCTCAGGGGATGGAGATCGCCCTCCCCCGGGAGCGGGCACAGACAAGATCCTGTCACCTGAAGTCAGGTCCAGGATCTGGTGCATAGGGAGATCTGCAGAGAATCAGATGATTTGCAACAGCAGTTTGAGGGCCTCATGGTGATATTAGAGGGTCAGCCTGCCCCTCCTGCTCAGCCACCAGCACAGCCACCTTCGGGGCCATGAAGGTGCAGTAGTGACTGCCCATGGGTTGGGCCCTCAGTCCCACTGTTTCCATTTGGGGGCTGATGGGCTTCCAATTTCCAAACATCCCTTCCTGTCCAAGTTGTTTACCCTCCAAATGTGTTATATGCTTCCTCTGTATGCTATATTGTCTGCCTTCCAACCCAACCTACCTCCCCAAATATACCTACTATCCTTCCTCAACACTGCACTTTCACCTTAACAAAAAAGGGCAATCTGTTCCCAAAAAGAATTTCACTGTCCAGCAAAAAATTTTCAGTCCTTGCAAGTGTCTAACCCATGACCCAGCACACCATAGCCACAGCAATTTACCACTAAGCCATCTGAACTGCAGATATGTGTGATATTTTCTTAAAAATGTCATGCAGCACAGTCATTCAACAGTAGGGAAAATGTGTGTACATATATATATATATATATATATATATATATATATATATATATATATATATATATGTGTGTGTGTGTGTGTGTGTGTGTGTGTGTGTGTGTGTGTGTGTTTGTATATATGTAGACATGCATGTATATATATGTATATATATATATATATATATATATATATATATATAGAGAGAGAGAGAGAGAGAGAGAGAGAGAGAGAGAGAGAGAGAGAGAGAGAGTGCATTCAGACATCGGAGCCAAACTCTGAACCTCCTTCCTCCACAACTGATCTGTTCTGCCCTGCTACAAAACAGAGCATCACATGTGGACACAGCCTAACATTAGGGGGGAATATATTGGGACATATCATAGATATGCCTATTACAAACCTATGAAATTTGTGCATGATACATTTCACATTACCGTGACTGTTCTGAAGGTGGTGGTGTCTGAAACTCATGTGTCTATCATGACTTTATTACTTCCACCTTCAGCTATTTGCCAGACTAATATAGATGTTGGGAGGAACAGAACAAACACTATGATGGCTTAAATTTTGACATTCTGTGCAGATCTGCACAGTTGACAGATATGGCCCACTGCCCACAGGGCCAGATGCTATGTCCATTGCAGTTGTTCAGCAGGACATCATTACGCAAGTCTTGATGGCACATATAAATATTTCAACATCATCTATCCCATTATTACAGACCAAGTACTACATTCAGTTACAAGCTGACATGTTTGACATACCTGTTTTATTATTGTGTTCTCTTATGTGTACCAGTTGGATATCTTCCTTGTTTGTTTGTTTTTTTTTTATTTTAGTAGTTTTTTTTTTTTTGTTTTGTTTTTTTTTTTTGTTTGCTTTTCTCTCTCTCTCTCTCTCTCTCTCTCTTTGTCTCTCTCTCTCTCTCTCTCTCTATCCTCACTACAGAGATCAAGCTGGCTTGAATAGGTTGCAGCATGGCTTTTGTAGGTGATGCTCAAGATCAGGTGATGGCCTCTGCACCAAATGATGTTCCCCACTTGCTAATTGCATGCAGCCAGCTGTGTAGTACTTCCAATAACCAATGTCATAGCAACCCACTACAATAAATGACTACATCATGTGAGCATTGCCCCTTTACCTTTCCTGTATGGAAGACATCCTTCCTGTGTGTGGGCAGTGGTGTTACAGACAGCAGGTAGCAATACCTCTTACAACAGGACTTGCAGACACAGGCCAACTACATGTTTGTATAAGGTTCAAGACCTAGAGACAGTGTGACAGTATTGCTGTTATATGCATTGAATATTGCTTGTTTAACAGAGTTTGTGTGTACATGCTAGTTTTGCATTGAATGCAGTCTGTCTGAATAGCTCTCAACTGTGGGCTTATCCACATGATAGCCAGAGGATCGGCTGTTATATTTTGTCTGTTCACCACACAGGTCTTGTCCTTGACATATCAGTGCCATTCTCTCCATTGATTACTATCAGTACATGGCAACATCCATTCATGTTTCTGACTTCATATTCCTGAGTAATGGTATGTTTCAACCAATCCTGTAACAGCAGCAACTTTCACAGTGTACAACAGCAATACTTCAAATATGGCCCTGTGTTTCAGCCTCTGTTCTCCACCTATATACCAGGCTTTGTCCAGATGTCATGCAATAAGATGTTGTTAGATAATGACCTATCATTATTTAGTGCTGGCATTCCTGATATCATTCCAGTGATGTTGTGGACTCCCACACAAATTGTGGGGAGGTATCCATATATATGAGGGCTACAGCCGGACAAAACATGTGTCACCTGTACAGTCTGGAGGTCAGTGTATGGAGAACGCTGTTATATGCCCTTGTAAGACATTTTATGGGGTTGGGTATTAAATGTTTTTAACCTAGGCTGTTACAACATGTGAGGGATATCAGTAGTAAGAAACATTAAGGTATATGGCTGTACGTTTTCATACATTTCACCATGGGAACAGAGGTGGGCTAGAGCTTACTGTCTCGTACACAGTTCTGTTTGTCAGTGTGATAGTGACATTTTAAGTTAAGCATTGTTATGTAACAGATACATTTACATTGTGACAACAAATAATTTTCCCCTAGGGGTTAAGTACAGAGTGCAACTGATGGCTGCTGAACTACATCTGTAATTAAGCGTTGATTGACTCTTATCTTCAAGGCAAGTGTGTTTTTTTACTGTTGTACTACTTGAAGACTTTAGCCTAGACAGCAAAGTATGTTATGTTTTGCAGATTATTGTATCATATGTTTTGTTTGAGAGTTGCATTAATCAGTTATTATGTATTTCAAACACCTAACTGCTATAAGAAATGGCATAAACAACTGAAATAGTACACAAATAAACATTTCTATGCATGCAAACTTGTGTGTGGTGCCCTGTCCTTTGCACTGTGTGCGGGTATATGTTCCATGCAATAATTTCATTTGTAGGAAAGAATTAGACACTAGCCATTTGAAAAAGTGGCAACTGTAGGAATAATGGCTGTTTGAAATGTTGTGCACCCTCTATATATACTCTTTATATATATATATATATATATATATATATATATATATATATATATATATATATATAAGTATTTATATATTTATATGTGTATGTATGTGTATGTATATGTATATATATATATATATGTGTGTGTGTGTGTGTGTGTGTGTATGTATCATTGGAATGTTTAGTACTTCCACATTGTACATTCCCTATGTAGACTGACTGTTCTGCATGATATGTTAGTGAAATGAGCCTGACATCTTACAGCTGAGATGGCTTACTGGCTTACCCATAACATCTAATTTCAAAACAGCGAGACCAAATGATCGAAAATCCAAAACATCTAAAACCCATAACATCAAATCTCAAAACATTGAAAACTACAAAGCAACTATAAATAACATCCTACAGAGGTTTTACAGAGCCCCGCCGCACCCCCATGTGCCCCCCCCATAAATTAAATATACCAACTCCGAGGTTGCACTACAGTGGGGGAAAAAGTTAATTTCCTAACCCCACTGTAGTGCAACCTCGGAGTTGGTATATTTAATTTACAGAAGGGGTGGAGGGGTGGAGCCGCCCACATGGGGGCTGCAGGGGGACTTTCCTCCTGTGCATAAATGTAGTAAACAGTGTGTGGGATGTTATTTATAGTTACTTTGTAGTTTTCAATGTTTTGAGATTCGATGTTATGAGTTTTAGATGTTTTGGATTTTCGATCATTTGGTCTCGCTGTTTTGAAATTAGATGTTATGGGTTTTCAATGTTTTCAAGTGGAACTATATATATATATATATATATATATATATATATATATATATATATATAGATATGGGCTCATGTCACTACATCGACATGTCATTACATCGACAACTACTATTACGGCACGAAATAATCGAAAACTCAAACCGTCGACAAGTGGAATCACCGACATTGACTTTACCGACAACCCGACAACACTTTTACATGGAATGCTATCTTGGGCCGAGCACTAACATGGGTCGAGATGGGGGCGTGATTTGTACGTCTACATTACTGGTGTTTCACATTGCCAGGGTTCGAGTGTCGGGTTTTGCGCAAAGTGAATTATCACGCCCCCATCTTGACCCATGTTAGTGCTCGGCCCAAGATATCATTCCATTTAAAAGTGTTGTCGGGTTGTTGGTGAAGTCAATGTCGGTGAAGTCAATGTCGGTGATTCCACTTGTCGACGGTTTGAGTTTTCAATTATTTTGTGCCGTAGTAGTAGTTGTCGATGTAGTGACATGAACCCATATACACATACATAGTCATGTATGTATAGATATATATATATATATATATATATATATATATATATATATATATATAGATATATGCACACATACACAGACATGTATGTATATATATATATATATATATATATATATATATATATATATATATATATATATATATATATATATATATATATATCCACAGAGATGGTGCACGGACCAATGGCTAACTCCAGGTGAAGCTGTACATGGACTATAGATTCCAAAGACACAAAATTCCCCAAGCACCAGCTCTCACTAGCACGTAGAATGTACATTCTGTAGTAAGAATCCACACCACATGGGCATAAATTCACCTTTTAATAAAGATTAAATGCAAAATACACTTTTCAGTGCAAAATCTGCTCTTCAATACACATTACACTTTTCAGTGCACATATAATATCGCTAATAAGGCTCAGCTACTATCACACAAACCGGTTTCAACATATAGGTGTCCTCAGTGTAAAGTATAACAGGAAGTGACATATTCCCTATTAATATATTACTTATTTAAAACCACAGTGATCTTTTTTATTATATATGTTTTTATTTCCGAACTACCCTACTGTCATAGAAAAACATGTCATTTAGTTTCTTACAGATTGTCATTTAATCCTGGCTTATACAGTCCCCCTTATTTGAGTATCCATGTTTTTTCTTTCCTATCTAAAATCTTGTTTTTTAGTTATTGACAACCCATCACCTTGAACTCTATCTATACCCACAAATATGAAGTGTGACCCCGCATGTTCTAAATAATGCTTGTACAATGCACTATGCACTCTTTTTACAGTTTATATCATTGATGTGTGTAGCCATTCCCTGCTTAAAAGGCCTTGAGGATTGTCCCACATAAAATGATCCACATTTACATACTGCCATATATACTATCCAGTCTGCATTACATGTGATTAAGGTCTTGATGTCAAATACCTTTATAGTGTTGACTGATGTGAAAGACTTGGTTTAAGATACCACTTTGCAATAAATACAGTTTCCACGAAAAGTACATACATACACACACACACACACACACACACACACACACACACATATATAGATAGATAGAAATATATATATATATATATATATATATATATATATATATATATATATATATACACACACACATACGTACATACACCTACATATCTAAATACATTTTCCCTATTGTGCTGCATGATATGTTTGAGAAAACATCACACTTATGTACAGCTCAAATGACTTAGTGATAAATCGCTTTAGCTATGGTGTGCAGGGACCTGGGTTTGAGACTTGCAACAGCTGATTATTTTGGTGCTGGGCAGAACAAGGACATTTGGATCCAGAGTGATTAAGGCACTTTTAAGCAGTTGTAAGTGGGTTTGCATGGCGGTAAGCAATGCTAACTTCAGTTACATAAGCTTACAGTTAACCTGACAGTTTTTAATCTGTGTAGCCATTGCTTGCTGCACTCAAACAGGCTTAAACCCACTTACTACTGATTAAAAGTGCTTACTCCCACTTACCTGCATTCTAATTTCTTTAAAAGAAAAGAAAAAAGGGGTGCTAGGAAAATGGTGAAAAAGGGGGGTACGCAAAGGGAAAAACAATAGGGAAAGTAGCTAGGGATGTGCAGGACAGGTGTAGGGAAAGTCCATAGCAGTCCATTTCTTCTACAGCAACAGCTGTGTATATATGCTGAGGTAGATTTGGACACTCAACTCAACTTGAACACTCAGGGGTGATGACAAAAATAATGTGGAGCAGATTACATGTGTCCAGTGGACATGTGTGCAAAAAGGACAGCTATGTATGGAGCAGATTTTTTGGTGGGGGACAGATTGCCCTTTTTTTTAAGTTGAGAGTGGGATGTTGGGGAAGGATAGTAAGTGCATTTTGAGAGGTAGTTTGGGTAGGAAGACCGACAAGACAGCATACAGGGGTGGTACATGATGCATGTGGGGGTAAACAGCTTGGACAGGGAGGGGTGCTTGAAAATTGGAAGCCCATGAGCCCCCAAATGGAAACAGTGGGACTGAAGTCCCCACTCATGGGCAGTCACCACTGCACCTTCACGACCCCAAAAGTGGCTGTGCTGGGGGCTGAGCAGGAGGGGCAGGCTGACCCTCTAAGTGTGCCACGTGGTCCTCAAGCTGGAGTAGCAGATCTCCAAACTGCCTTCAGAGCTTGCTATGCACCAATCCCCGGACCTGACTTCGGGTAACAGGATCCTGTCTGCGCCCACTCCCAGGGGAGGACAAGCCACATTCCCTGAGGTGGGTCCACCCAAAGGTGGTGCAGGACCAATGGATGAGGAGGTCCCAGGGTGGGTCCTAGACATGCTGTGGCCTGGTGCCACAGCCAGATGAGGTGGGAGAGATGGGTCATTTGGGACCGGCCTTCCCAAATGTGCTATGGTGTTGCAGTTATAAAACATATGTGAGTTAGTAATAGTCAAAACAATCCAGGATTAGTTATAAAAGCATGCATAGATATTCCCATTAACCAAAAACACCAAAGATTTGGAAAAGATGCATATCAAACAGAACAAACACATGCATGGAACCCAAATGGCCATTACAATGGCATGCAGGTTACATTGACAACAACAGACCACCGATGAGAGTATTTCAACATGGAACATTAATAGAAACACATTTCAATATTTATTGAACAATAGAACATATGTGCTAACAGTAGGTTTGGTGGAAACATACCCACTGATTTGTGTATTTAGATTATTGTTGTAGATATGGTGGGGGGGCAGAGATGTTAATTAACAACTTATATATCCTTGTAATGCTCACAACTTTAATGATCATTGCTCTAATCATTAAGGTACAGGTATTATTACAATACCCTATGGCCTTGGTTTGGGCAGTGGTATGTTTGTACAGAGTGTATACTTCAATTGTCTTAGAGCTATATTCTACATCTCTTAACTGGTAGACCTGTGGAGGGAATGTTTGTTAACACTACCTGACTGTTTCTACACATATTCCCAGATTCCGAGTTAATATTATGCATATACCTGTCAATCTCTTAATGCACTCACTCTGGACAAAGCTTGACAGCATGGGGGTAAAAATAGGGACATATTTTGAATATTGCTCGCAAAAACTTTAAGCATTGCTACAGTGGCAGGATCTGTTTTAATATACATTTTCTGAAGTTTTCGAGGTCTGAAAATCAAATGTATGTCATTATTTAGTGACTACAATTCTGAGATCATCCCATTGATTTGCCTGGGGGGACAGAGGAACAGGCAGAAAATATGAAACAATTATCTGGACATTTTGAAAAAATGTTTAGAGTTGAAAGGTATGATTATGCATACAGCTTACTAACACTCCCAGGATTCGAACTATGGCTGTATCTGCTACAAATACAATTTAAGTTTTAGCAGAGTGTGCTAATTGGATATTGTTGTTTATTCCTTTAGTGTTTTCTAAGTCTCTCTTGGTTGTACAATCTGACCTTGTAATTACAACAGTCTTACACTGACATTCCTAGACATTTTGTTATGTAGCACAGTGTGGGTAACAGTGGTTAACACAACATTACTATTCAGAGAATGCAACAATAAACGCCATATAATATCAGAGTAAACACAACCAGTCTAGGATTTAGAGCTTTATGCCAGGCAGTTACAGTTTTATTTAAATATGACCTATAAGGGACTATTACTGTCATATTGTCTGGTGTATTCAGTACAACACATACACCGTTTTTATACTGCCAGGTGACGTTCTACTACTTTATATTTATTTGGTATGACAACTACAAACACGATTGTTACTCACCAGCCTCACGGCACAGCATTTGCAGTCTACTAGCATGGGCTTCATGATTCACAACCCGCTCAGCTCAGCTGCAGCTTAAGGGAAATATCCATCACATACACAGGCTGGACATTAGTAAACAGTTATTGGTATGAACACTTACACACTGCTGGGACATCACTCCTCTGTCTTGCTTCCTGGACCCACTCATCCAAGAGCTCTCTCCTTCTCCATTTCAAGTCGGCATAGTGGTGCCAGACCTGCTCACCAGTCCGAGGGATACCAGTGGCACTGGTGAGATCATGGGCGAGACAGTCCCAGGCTTCCACTTTAAATTGTGAGTCTTAGTACTGACCCTGCAGCAGTCTCTCATCATTGTTTTGTACCAGGAGTCTTACCATGACCTTGGACTCCTGTATGCCCCAGCGCTACGCACATAAGCACATGCCCTCACCAACTCCTGCCATACTGCCTACAGTGGGAAGTTGCAACCAGTTATGAGCTGTATTCCCGACTGTGGGGTTTAAATATGGCCAGTTTCCTGCCCTTTGTCATGATTGGATGTTTTTTAATATGCTGAGCTAAGCTAAGCTACAGGCAAACCTGCTTAGCTAAGGTTGGCAGTGCTTAAAGGGACAGGTTCAGCACTGCTTACCGATGGGCAAATCCACTTAGCTAGGCTACTCATTACTTAGCAGTCATGTTTACACAATGCTTACACCTGGTAAGCAGAGTTGTGCAATGCTTAGAATTGCTTATTTTTCATTTTATAGACTATCTGCTGTATGGCATTGATTCATCATTCATTACATACTATAAATTTGTTTACTGTCCCTGACATCCCCCAATGTGCTTTTATTACATTTATTCATATGTGACTATACTGTATGGGGTACTTGTGTTTATATGGGGGTTTCACAACTTTATTAAATTGACACCTTACATCTGGACCTAATGCAGTACTCTGGTTAACAAATATATATTATTTAGTAGCCAATTATAAAAATAAGTGTTTATGTGATGCTTTCACATGTAAAATGGAAATTGGTTATAGTGAGGATCAAACAAGGAATGGCTGTTTGCAAAGTGTGCACTCTTAACACTATTGAAATACTGCTTATGCTGGAAGTCACTTGCTATTTAACTTCTTGTGCTGTTTAAGTTGGACTAATCGTAGCTAAGCAACAGGCACACCCACGCAGCTATGCTTACATTTTTTCGCATTTATAAAAAAAAATATTTATTGTGTTATTTTATTTGTACTCTTCAGAATATCCCTGCTAATGCTGAACCTGTTATCCTATCAACTGTCTGCTTTGTGGGACGATTGTCCCTTTTGGCTTTGTCTACATTCCTTACTCTGGCAGGTTGGGAGGTGAGCACTATGTGCTTATGCTACATCTGTTATTCTGACATTTGTCTTGGTAGGGACGATTGTCCCTTATGGCTTTGACCCAGATTTGTTATCCTGATGGGTAGGGGATGTTACGAGCATTCTTGCTCATTTTAAATAGCTGAAAGGCAATTCTGGAGTGCAGGGGGCGTGTATATTGTGAGAGCTCTGCTCTCACACTCAGCCCCTGTGCCTGTACATGGAACCATGTCCATTTTAGAGCACAGCAGCACGCCTTCATACATATGCATGGCGCACTGCCGTGCTGAACAGGAATGCTCCCTGCCATGCAGGAATAACTTATTTCTGCATGGCTGCTTGCTGAATCCCAGGGACTGTCTTTAGCTTGTACTGTTTTTTTTTTTTTTTTTTTTTTTTTTTTGTAGCGAACTACTGTATGTTTCATATACTGCGCATTAGTCTAGATTGCTTTTGCATAGATCTACATTTGGTTCTCAGAAGGCACTACCTTCTGGTTCTCCACATATGGTACTTTGTACTATGCTGTACATGTACGTGGTCTGACAAGGCACTACCATACATTGATCAGATTGTACTATATTTTAGTTCTCCACTGTATGGTGCTTTATTGAATTTGTACTGTGCTTCACATTTTTATGTTTATATTTATTTTTTGTCGCATAATATACTATATATGTACTGTGTAATGCTTATACTTTGTTTATGGAGCTTTTCTCCCCGGGCGTCCACTGAAAATGGGTTCACCTTGGCAAAGTGGGCTATCCCAGTAAACAAATGTAAATAAGTAACTAACTAACTAAATACATAACATTCAACAACTGTGCAGCCAAGAAACCAAGTCAAGCCTTGTGAAGATGTGCCCACTTCCATTGCTACAACATGGCCCCATTGCACTCAGGGAAGACAAGACCTAGAAATTATTGCAATGTACTGAAAACAATAAAATAATTCTATTCAAAGATATGACATATAAATACCAAAAGGAAGAAAGAGAGAATGCATTGTAATTACATTGATATCAGAAATAGAACTAGGAAAGGAACAGCAAGACATATCTGCAGATTTAGCCACCTTTGACAAGTGCTTACCTTAGGCAGAGAAAGTGACCTGCATGAAAAATGTTGACATTTAAGCTATCTAATAAGATTCATTCACATATCTGTTTCTGACATCACAGAATGAAATGAAATGCAACCTTATTTTGGACACTGTATATGTAATAATACCCTGCCACAAAATGGGAAAAAAAACACACAGGAAAACAGAAAATGTCAAACATAACTTTTCTCCTTTAAAGTTGTTCTGAACCCCCTGCACTATACCAATGTGTGCAGAGAGTCCCCCATATCCCCTGAACATTTATACATAAACTTTGAAATCTCCATATCTCAAAGGAAAGGGAATATTCCAAGGAACATCAGTCTCTGACTTTGCCTATTTAAGTCTTCATTTTCAGTCATTCACTTTCACTGTTCCAGCATTCACACTAGTGAGTCTTGGAATTTCTTCCGCTTACCTTGTGCATTCCTTTGATGGCATAGTATTGCTGTACAGGAATGTAGCAAAGATCAGTCTAGTTTACACATTTAAATGGATAGTGGTAATTTAAGAATCTGCTAACTGCCATGTCCAGAGCTGTCCTTTTGCCATAAGCCACTGATTGGTAGATTTCTTATCGATAGTCAATGAGATGTAAAATGCTACTAATATGTACAAAAAATGAAAGTATGGAAAACACATTACTACATATCTTGCACACTGCTTGAGAGCAACTACAGTAATAAATTCTGAATTTAAATTGTTTATACATTCATAGATTCATAGATAGACACTATGGAAATCTGTACAGTAAACCTCTGCAGACTAGTCACTACCATTTCCTCTACTTGAAGCCCCACCCATAATGGACAAGGGGGTGAGACCAGGGATACATTTGAGAATCCCCACCCACATACTGAGGTTATTTTGTATAGAATTAGCAGGCCGCTTTGTTTGTTATGGACAGGAAGCTTATTCCATAGCTATGGGATTATCTACTAGAGATAATGATTCTGTCATGAGGCTCTGTTTGACCTACAATGAATGTAGATAATTGAGGTTCTACCACTTATACAAATATGCAAAAGATTAAGCAGGGCAGGGCCATTTGGTGCCTTGTTTGCCAAGCAGGGATCACCTTGTAGAAGTCTAAATGACAAAGAGTTAGGAACTAGGAATTGTATTCACTCTATTTAGCTTAAAGATCTCATTCCTGAGATTTGATTTTCTTTGTGAGGAAATACAAGTATTTTCCCCAGTTTGATTACGTTTTCATAGGTACATAATAATGGAATATAATTTTCAAGTATGGGACTGATGCAGGATGAACATAAAGGAACAGTGACTTCTTTTATCTTATAGGATCTGCCTTTAGTAATTAGTCGGCCTAGGTAAATGATTTTCTAATAAAA
Organism: Protopterus annectens; assembly: GCF_019279795.1. NCBI lineage: Eukaryota > Metazoa > Chordata > Ceratodontiformes > Protopteridae > Protopterus > Protopterus annectens. The sequence continues at coordinate 1,924,396,415 of NC_056735.1, read as the reverse complement.
TTTAGTACATGGTGATTATGGTTCATTGTTTATAAATGTGCCCAGGTGTTTAATAACAATATGTTTTTTTGAGTAAGGAGTCATTTATGTGGAAATTGCAGGGAAGCCCTGTTTCTGAAAGAGTACAATATAGCATTCCTTTGCATTTAGCTTTAGTCCGTGGTCCCAGAACCAAGAGAGTTAGTTAGGGATACAACCTTTTAAAGGAAATGGGTATCAACCAGTGTGAGTCACCAACAAGCACAGTCAGCTGGAGGTCCTTGACCTCAGCTTTGACACTGGTTAAGCAGATGCCAAAGCGTGATGTTCCAAGCATGTAATCCAGAGAAATGCCACTCATGATTCGATTTCCTTAGAGTGAAGTGTCACACCAGCCCTGGCTGAGTGAATTCTATCTGTAAAGTAATTTGCAATCCACTACGTTAAATTTTGGTTTATATTTAACTGTGATACATGCCGTATAATGCTAAAGGAAGGGATTGCATTAACAGCCTTAACCAGATCTAGGTAGGCATTTAGCACAGACCTTCCCTCATTGGTTATTTGAACTTGTCCAAACAAATCAACAGACAGTATTTCTGTTCCACATAACTAGATTGGCCTGGGTCAAGGACTGGTAGGGTACCAACATATACATTTAAAAGTCCCATGATTATATGTCCTATAATTTTTCAAATTACACCAGCTAAGCTAATTCTTCTTTCGGCTTTTCCCAGTTATGGGTCACCACAGTGTATCACCTGTCCGCTCATGATTGGCAGTGGAGTTTTACGGTGTCAAGTTGCCAGCCCGGCGCCCAACCTTCCACAGAAGGCACACGCATGCACTCACGCCTAGGGCCAATTTACAGTGTCCAATCCACCTACAGCATGTCTTTGGAAGGAAACCGGAGCACCCAGCAGAAACCCACATGACCACAGGGAGGACATGCAGACTCTGCACAGAAGACACCCCAGCCGAGGATCAAACCAGAGAACCTCTTGCTGTGAGGCAGCAACACTAACCCCTGCAACACCATGACCACCCACACCAGTTAAGCTAATTAATGTTAATCTAACTGATGTGTAGTTTCCAGAGTCAGAAGTAGGGTGTATCTTGTGATGGTGTAGTTGTACAAGCTTCAGATACACAATTCATGGAAAATCTAAGTCTGAACAGATTTGTGAGAAGTGAGGTGAGGTAGAGTTTCACAGTGATAAAAAAATAATCTGATATGTTATCAAGACCTACATATTTAGTTTTCTTCATTTTAGAGAAGGCTTCTAGGACTACTTCAGAGGTAATTCAAGGTGAAGGCGCTACCTATGTTGTATGAGAGGGAAAACTAGTGCCTGAGAAGGAGAGACTTTTGAGTTGAATTTGTCTTTCTGTTTCCTTAGGTTAGGAGTGGGTGGTACTGTTGGATATCAGATCAAACAAGTGTTTTATTGTTACTGAGATTCCTAATGCAATTAAATAATACTATGTGGCTGTCTTTAAATACAGTACTGATATTTAATATATATTATGCCTTGCAGGTTTTGATACTTCACCTTATGTTTTCATCATTTGCCTTTTTGAGGTAGATTATAGTGTAGGAGAATTTAAGCTTATTACTAGAGTATTTTTTCTTCCTGTTCTTATATTTATGCTATATAATAATAATATAGTTACACCCTAGGGGGGTTTCTATTTAATCTTGGGATTGTATTCGTGACAGGTGAGGACAGACACCTTTATTGGGAGGTTGAGTGGGAGCATTATCTGTAACTGCATTATGTGCAACCATTTTTTCTGAAGTTTACTGCTGTTTTTATACATTCTTCTACTGCTTGTGGACTGTATCTTATTGCATACATGAAAAGACTCTAGTGATCAGTAAACAAATGCAAATAAATAAATATGATGCTGTATAAGTAGCTTGGGTAATCAATAAGTGCATGGCTAACAGAGAAACAGCCAAACACTTTTAATGTTTTCAGGACAATGTATGCAACCTTATAAACACAGATATGTAAGCACAAGCAAAGAGCATGGTTAAACAACTTCAGCAGTGTCAGCACAAAATGGTGAGCAAAATGTCAATGATGTCAGTGTAATACCTTGTGAAACAATATAAGTTCTAAGAACAGTTGCAACAACTTTGGCAGATGCTACTATATGTTGTTGTGTCTTTTGGCTTTTCCCGGTTAGGGGTCGCCACAGCAGAACTCCAGTCCGCTAATGATTGGTAGTTGATTTTTACGTGCCAAGTTACCAGCCCTGACACACAACCTTCAATGAAGGTACACCCATTCATGCATGTCTCCACACAGAAGACGGTCTAGCTGAAAATCGAACCGGCCAGCATCTTATTGTGAGGCGACAACGTTACCGCAGCACCACCACCGCGGATGGCCGATACTACTATATAGCAGATACAAATCAGGTAAGAGTGATGTTAACCTTAAGTCCAGTAATGTAGAGCAGTATAGTTCAGGAAAACATGCACACTGGATCCCCTGTAGCCTACGTTAATACAAGTGTGAGAATAGAGCAGCTGTGAGCAGCTCAGCACAAATGAGCACAGCACCATCTACCGCAGGGCAACACAAAGCAATGGCAAATGGTCATCAGCAAATTAGATCAATGAAGGTTTCTTTCTTACACATGTAAAACAGAAATCTCCCTAGAAATATAAAATTATAAACAGCAAAGCACCCAGTTTGCAATACAAACTCACAATTACAGTGTTCTACAAAAAGGATGGGAAATGAAAGACATGGGAATATGTTTGCTTGCAAATTGCCAGACTGTCTTAGAGGCCTTAATATTAAACTAGTCCCAATTAACACAATTTGCACACTTTTTACTGTTGTTGTTATCTACAGAGTCCAGTATTTCATGTCTGTGGGGCATTTTATGACTACACACACACACACACACACACACACACACACACACACACACACACACACACACACACACACACACACACACACACACACACACATATGCAGACTCTGCACTGTACATGCGAATGTTGTTTCTCTCAGCTACAAAGTCACAAAGCTAACTTAAAGTGTTTTCATGTTTGCTGGGTGGTTCCATTATGAAATGTCAACTTCCAGAAAGTCAGTGCTTCAATAGAACAACAACAACAAAAAAAAATGCCTGAAAACCAAACAGGAGAAAATCTCTCTTTTTCTTGTTTTTGTTGGTGGTGCAAGCTCCCTGTACACCCTGATGTGGGAGTAAGCCCCCTACACCCCCCATGAGGTTGTACCAACTTGAAAAAGGAAGAAATCTCTCTAAAAAGTGAATCACTGCTAAAGCACACTTAGAAATCCCACCAGCAATGATTTCCTATGGGGAAAAGCATCTGACATTATGCCATTTTTCTTTTGTTCTGCGAGCTTCTGATGCTCAGGGAATTTCTCCTGGGGATTATGTAAGGAAGCCTTGCAAGGCTCACTCTCACAGTGAAACTGTTGATCTCCATTGTTGCTGAAAGTTTTACTTGAAGATTAAATTTGTAGTTACACAGCAATTCAACAATGCATAGTGTGGGCATCACAGTTCTTTAGATTGTCTACAGTTAAAATCACTATAACAGCCAAACATTTCTGTTATACAGAAAACTCTCAGTTAACCAGAACTCAAGCAACTGGCACTCTCAACATCTCAAGCAACCGGCAAAAAAAAAATCTAAGAAATACAGTACAATTTTCACATGTTGCACTTTCTGCTTCCCCCCTGCTGAAATATACCTTGTGTATTTTAGAGTTTTAAAAAGGAAGATAGAAATACCCTAAAACAAGTCAAACCAAACAAATAGTATAGGGTACAGTATTAGTCAGGCCTATTTTTAATAGTAACTCTCAAGTGACCAGACACTGCAGTTTTCCGGCATCTACCAATCCCCATAGGTGCTGGCTAACAGAGAGTTTGCTGTACTGTGCATGCACTATAGCTAAAAGGAATAACAGTTTTATATTCTCATAGGTTAAAAAAGCATACTGTGTTACAGTCTGTAATATTGTGTAGTTACAAATGTCAAACAGGTGCAAAATTTCATGTTTTTTAAAACAGACTGGGTACTTTTTTCTCTGTGACAGTTTCTAAATATTTGATCTAAAATTGCATATATCGTATAGTTCACAGATAGCTGATTGTTAGGAAATAACTTTCACCATATTCAAAGGTATATCTGGGCGGCCATGGTGGTGCAGCAGTTAGCGTTGTCACCTCACAGCAAGAGGTTCTTTGGTTTGATTCTTGGCTGGGGTGCCTTCTGTGTGGAGTCTGCATGTCCTCCCTGTGGTTGCATGGGTTTCCTCCAGGTGCTCCAGTTTCCTCCCAAAGACATGCAGTATATGGATTGGACACTCTAAATTGGCCCTAGGTGTGAGTGTGTGCCTTCTGTGGAAGGTTGGGCACCAGGCTGACAACTTGACACTGTAAAAACTTCTCTGCCAATCATGAGCGGACAGATGCTCCACTGTGGTGACCCCTAACCAGGAAAAGAAGAAGGTATTTCTTATGACAACAATACTAGAGTAGGATTTCCAGTCTGTCAGAGATTAGAGAAACTGCAGGTATTTTTATTTGTATTTATTTATTTATGTATGTATATATGTATTGCTGCTTTATTATTAAGCTTACTTTCATCCCTGATAAATGTCCAGGCAATCTGCTGAATTTAGTCATATGCCCATATACTGGTACAGATTGATTTACTTTGCCTGCAAGACAGTTTAGACTTTGCTAAGAAAAACATTGCAGTTGTTTCAGTTTACAGTTGTATGACACTGCTGTTTTACTACCATAATTAATGGGCCCATATTTTCTACCAATTTATAAAGCAAATGCTAACTGCTGCCCTGCCCAGTTAGTATGGCTTTACAAGTTAAGTAAATTCCTATAACACAAAATATGAAATGTATGCAAGAGAAACCTTTGTTTCCAACAGCACAGGGTTCATGAAAAAAAAAAAAGAAATACAGCAGTATATAGTCATGCTCAATCATACCTACACTAAATGTTCACATTTACCTCAGACATAGTTGAATATACATGCAAGAGAGGTTTCCTGATCTTAAGGACCATACCAAATGTTTCATGTCTGTCTGAGAAGGCTGTACCATTTGTCAGTGAATTTAAGGCAGAACATCTATCCAGTTATGCAGAATATCATAAACTGAATAGGGAGTAAAGAAGTAGGATGGAGACTGAAGTCAAGGCAAAAAAGTTAAAAGAGTTGGAGTGATGGGAGGCACTAATTCTAGTCTGTCATGAAGAGTGACTTATAGTTTACTGATTACACCTTACCTTTGGAGAGAACTGTCAGTTATGTAAGTTTTAGTGCTAATGACTCATGTTTTGTTTAAAAATATTGGAGAAAGAAGATTCTACCAATAGGGATGACTGCAATTAGGAATATAGACAAGGGGTGGAATTTATTGGAAAAAAACTGACAAAGGAACCAAGGTATTGAGAGCAAATACCTAGACAGATAAAGATGATAGAATGGTAAGACACCAAGAATTTATTTGGACTGCAGGTTAGATATTGCGTTCTTATCAGGGATTGATATCAGAGTATAGGCAAAGAGAAAGAAATCGGGGTCGGGGGTCCTAAATGAAAGACCGGCACTGGTAGTGTTTTTAGTTGAATCTAGAACAGAAACTGCCATTAAAAAAGCAATAATTGGTACAGCATATAAAATATTGCATGATATTTATAAGAATCAATCAGATTAGATTAGAAAGAATTAAGTAGAGAGATTGGATAAGCAATTCACAAATAAACAATCGGAGGATTTATGTTTGTCTCCCACATATGCAACAAAATCTAACAGATTTAGGATTTTTGTCTGGAAATGTTTGCATAGAGAATGCTATACCCCAGATAGACTCCAGAGAATTTTTTATGGTACTTATGTATTATCGCAACCAGATCTGTAAGCTGAACAGTGGCTGCTTCACGATAGTTTATTGTGTCAGCAAATGTAGTCAAAGTGCATTGGATAGTGTGTGCATGTCCCAGAAATGTGTGTTGCCTTTAGTTTTATTTAAAAATAGCAAAGTATTTTGGTCCCTTGCACGGATGCATCACTGTTGTTATCATAATCACTACTGTTATTTCAAGACCGGGTGCTGCACACTCGTTTCTCGTGTCAAAAAAAAACATATGTGTTTGTGTCCTGCTAGTGTGTCCTACTTGCATTTTATGTAAAAAGCATTGTTCTTTCCTCCTGGGAAGATGTGTCATTGAACACAACCAGGGAATAAGTTGTCGACATTAACAGAGCAGTAAAGAAGAATTGGCCGTGACTGCTCAACTCTAATGTCTCAACCTCGGACCCTGTCTCCTTCACAATGCAAAAGCATCAGTCACACATACTTTATTGCAATGTTTCCTTTAATAGGTAATTTACACATTAGGGAAACTAGAAACCTTAGAAATAAGACCATGTCTGTGTTCACTTACTATCTAATAGCTGTGCTAATGGTCACTCCTTTACTGTTATAATTGTACGTTCCTTCATATGATGGCAGACGTGTTCTTTCAATCATGCATCTGTACTATGTGCAAAACAGGACGAGGAATTTGATGCTTGCTTCTGCTCCTGGTGCATGACCACTGCACTCTGAAAGAAGTGTACACTTTCAACACTCATTTTAAGAATGAGATGCAGTCGTCTCAATACAACTGTGCCAGTTTCGCAACCACAAAAATCTGTTTGCGATAATACGTAAGTACCTTTTTCCTCAGGCAGACAGCAAATATTGGAGATATGATGGTGAAGAAAGAAGTAATTGGGAACACACAGTGGATATAAAAAGTTTCCACACCCCTGTTAGATGAAAATAAAAATTATTGAAAAAAAAAAATGTCAGGTTTTTGAGATATAAAAAAAAGAGACCAAAATAAATAATTTAAAAACTTTTCCCACCTTTAATGTCACCTATAACCTGTACAATTCAATTGAAAAATAAACAAATCTGTTAAAGGAAAAATAGAAAAAAATAAAATAACGTACAGTACTCTGGTTGCATAAGCGTGCACACCCTTAAACTAATATTTTGTTGTGTGTGCAGACCATTAAACTAATACTTTGTTGAAGTGCCTTTTGATTTAATTACAGTATTCAGTCTTCTTGGGTACACACCTGCCATCAATTAAAGAGACTCTGATTAACCTCAAATAAAGTTCAGCTGTCCTAGAGGGATTTTTCTGACATTTACTCAGTTGCCTAAAACAGCAAAAGCCATGGTTCACAGAGAGCATGCAAAGCATCAAAGGGATCTCATTGTTGAAAGGTATCAGTCAGGAGAAGAGAAGAAAAACATTTCCACAGCATTGAGTATACCTTGGAACACATTGAAAACAGTCATCAAAAAGTGGAGAAAATATGGGAAAACAGTGACATTGCAAAAACTGGATGTCCCTCCAAAATTGATGAAAGGGCAAGATGAAAACTGGTTAGGGAGGCTGCCAAGAGACCTACAGCAACACTGAAGGAGCTGCAGGAATTTCTGGCAAGTACTGTTTGTGTACTATATGTGACAACAATCTCCCATATTCTCCATATTTCTGGACTATGGAGTAGAGTTGCAAGAGAGAATCATTTTCTTACACAGAAAAACATCCAGACCCAGCTAAAATTTGCAAAACAATACATTGTGTCTTACAAAAGCATGCAGGAAAGCATGTTATGTTCTGATGAGATCAAGGTTGAACTTTTTGACCACAATTCCAAAAGGTACATTTGGCACAAAAACAACACTTTGCATCACCAAAAGAACACTATCCCCACGGTGAAGCATGGTGGTGGCCATTTCATGCTTTGGGGTTGCTTTTCTTCAGCTGGAATTGGGACTTTAGCCAAGGTGGAGGGAATTATGAACAGTTCCAAATATCAGGACCTTTTGGCCCAAAACCTTCATGTGTCTGCTAGAAAGCTGAAGATGAAGAGGAATTTCTCCTTTCAACATGACAATGACCCCAAGCATTCATCCAAATCAACAAAAGAATGGCTTCACCAAAAAAAAATTAAGTTTTGAAATTCCCCAGCCAGAGCCCAGACCTAAATCCAATCGAAAAACTGTGGTGTGATCTGAAGAGTGCTGTGCACAAGAGATCCCCTCGCAATCTAACAGATTTGGAGGGCTTTTCCAAGGAAGAATGGGGAAATAGTGCGATGCTGACAGACTCCTACCAAAAAGACTGAACGTTGCAATTAAATCAAAAGGTGCTTCAACAAAGTATTAGTTTAAGGGTGTGCACACTTATGCAACCAATGTATTGTACTTTTTTTATTTTTTATATATTTTTTTCCCATAACAGATTTGTTTGTTTTTCAATTGAATTGTACAGGTTATAAATCCAATTAATGTTGGGAAAAGTTTTGAAATGATTTATTGCTGTCTCATTTTTTATATCACAAAAACCTTGCATTTTAACAGAAATGTGTACACTTTTTATATTCACTGTATTTTCTGGAAGTGCAGTGGACTCGTGGACTTTAAGGATTCTCTGCAGGATGTACTGTTAGAAATGCTGGGTGGGCAGATTGGTCTGATGTGGGAGATGATTTTTTTGAGCTATGATACAGAATCGGAATTGCCTAGGCATGGTAAGGGCTTGCTGTGTCTAATAATGCTGGCTGCCAAAAAAATCACTTACTAGAAAATAGAAATCATCAAAATCTAAACCAGCTATACTAGAAGTAATGAATATAGTAACAGAGAGAGAGAACTGGACTTGAGTTGTTTAGAAAAGGGTAGGAGCAAATTACATATGAAAAAACAGGAATTATCGAAACAATACATACAAGGAAAGAATGAGGTTTAAATGGTGGCAGGACTTAAATGAGCTATGTAATGTTTGAATGAAAATGATTGGGTAGATTATAAGTGATGTATAATGTTTGCAACTGGGATTGAGTTGGTGTGGTCTGTTTTCATTTGTATAAATGTATGATTGTCTATGTAATAAGTGGTGGTTTAATAAAGATGTTTTTTATTTAAAAAAGACAGGAATTGAATAATTCATGTAATGTTGCTTAGGTTATATGATTTATAGTAATAATGCGAAGTAAAATGTTTGCTATACTAATTATAGTGTGATTACTTTTACATGAATGTAAATTTGCCTATGTTATAAGTGATAATTCAATAAAGGTGTTTGAAAGAAAAAATACTAGACACTCCACAGAGCATTTCTGAGTTGTTTTGAGAACTGCATTGTTAATATGGAGGTTGAACTTTATCTCAGAGTCTTTTGTGACACCACAGAGATTAAATGAGCACTTTACAGAAACACTGTTGCAATGTGTATTTATCCAGGCAAAAACATTTCAAACAATAGTTTACAAATGATGTAATAACTGTCACCCTGCCTCTGATATAGAAATTGACTGCAATGTCTTATATCTGAATAAAGAGGCAAATGAGTAGACTGATGAGTGTTACAGGACAATCAGTAATTTAGCAATTCACAAATAATAGCAGCAGTTTCTCTTTACAGAAGTCACACACACACACGCATGCACACACACACACACACACGCACACACACACACACACACACACACACACACACACACACACACACACACACACACACACACACACACACACACACACACACACACACACACACAGCACTGTCCAGAGTCCAGAGAAAAGAGTTAAAGGAAAGTCCTGCTGCTTCTAATCTGAACAAAGAGTGGATTTTTTAAGGTGTAAACTGTATTTCTATTTATTCCAAGGCTACCTTTTTCTTGCCATCAAATATTTTGTTATTACATCATGGATTGCCACATCCAGTCATCGTTATTTAAGAAAAAAAATTGTTATGTACTACTAGCATACCTCTCAACTATACAGATTTTCGCAGAATGTCCAGATTTTTGCTTCATATTTTTGGATAATTTTTCATAAAATGATGGTTTTCTGGCAAATCAATAAAGACTGATGTCAACAAATACTGGCTAGCATTTGAGTTTGACCAGTCCCTTCAGAAAATTCATGCTAATGCAAAACCTGTTATTCTATTAATTTCTAAGTTTGCAAGAGGAATATTTAAAATTGTCCCTATTTTTGGGCATTTGTCCCCCCATTATTTATGGGTTTGTCCAGATTTCTTGCTCTAAGAGGTTGAGAAGTATGGCTATTAGCAAACTATGTCTGGTGTGCACACTGCTGTGGTAACACAGTATTTTTTCATAGATATCCAGCACTTCTAAAATTTAATGTTTGCTTCCAGGTAGTAAACACATCACATGTTCAAACTACCTCATAAAGTAAACAAATGCTTCGGCTAAGCTTGCCATTTTATCCACAATAACTCATATACATAATGTCCAACACATACCTTTTCCTCTGACCTAAACACTCTGCCATGACTCCTCCCACCATGTGTACAAGATGGAATATAACTTACAAAGAATGAGAGTTTGCCATAATAATATACTGCATCTCATGCGGTCAATTAATTCAGTATCACAAAGAAAATAAAGCTTGTTCTGATATCAGAATACATAGAAACTGAACAGCCACATCACAAGGCTGCAGCAACAACAAAGCAACCCATTCCTTTCTCAACTGATAATATTGCCTTGAAACAGAAAGAAATTTATAAATTCAGCAGTTCGTCATTGAAGCCATCAGCTCATCAGACATCAGAGAGTTGTATATTACATGTAATACCTGGATATGCATGGTCATGTCATTGTAAGGAAGTATTATTATTATTATTATTATTATTTTATTTTTTATTATTTTTGTATAACTAAACTCATGCAAAGCATACATAAAGCATGCATCTCAAAATTTGAGACAACATATTCCACATGTTCCAAAATGGGCAAAAGTGCTTCAATTTTTCACTGCATTTGTTACCCCATAGTTAATTTTATTGCAGATACCATATTTTCTAAGCTACAGAGAGAAAGTACAATGATATTGTTTTCTGTTTTATTTTTTAAAATATTTTAATTTCTATACTGACATTTGCAAAGCTGTTTACTGTTACAATGACATTTCACTCTGTTTAAACCATGCAAATGTTTTTAGGCCTAGTGAATTCAGTCCTTACCTCTGTTCTGATCTTTGTCTCCTTTTTGTTTCTTTGTTTGTTCTGTGCATTGTACTTGTTGCTGTACTTGAAAAGCAGTTGCATACAGCTGAATATCTATTATTGTTTGTGGCCTTTGGAGCTTGTAGTACAATCTTTTGTCTAGAGAGGCCTAGCTGTTTCATCATGGGAGGGGGATTCAGTCTGGTCTGATCTGGCTAGAGTTACTGCACAGGGCTCTGTTTTTTATTGGATAATTTGGCTGGTTCCTGTTTGCCTTAAATAGCCAGTGTTTAAACCGGTTTGTACTTGTTTGCTCAAAGCTGCAGTGAGTTAGACATTCTGTCCTTGTTCTGTTGTTTTACAAAAATTGCTGAGAGACTACAAAAGATAAGTGATTATTTTCAATTGTTTTCTGCACTTCTGATTAACTAATACAATATTTGCTGCATATCTGTTTAAACTGTACAACTGTTTCTAGGCGTAGTGAATTCAATCCTTACCTCTGTTCTGATCTTGTATCCCACTCACCTGCCAAACTGTTGTAGTATTAAAGCTTGGTGGCTTTTCGATTGTCCACTTCTGCTATAAATTTGATATTAGGCACTCCCCCCAGTCCCATTATATCAGCTCATTCTACTGAATACAGTGAGATTAGTTGTGAAGGCCAACCCCTTTAGCTTCTTAACCTTGAATTATCTTCTTTCTCCCCAATTCCTACTTAAAAACCTACTTCACTTTGCTTGTGCTTAGGTGTTCAACTGCATTTAGTTTGTCACATTTGTTACTGCTTGTTGGCAGCCTTATACTTTATTTGAGATGTTTTTTACTGTTGTGATTGTGAACTAATTTATCACATTTGCAATATTTTAAAGCAATTTACTGATTAACTGCATTTCATTACTGTTTAACTGTAGTTTGTTGCTATTTACTGCAATTTATTACTGTTTAATTGCATTTTACTGCTGTTTTCTTAACCCTTAAATTGAGTAGCAGAGTCTGATACAGGTTTGCTGCATCCAGAGCTGCAACTGCACTGTTTTTAACCCTTTGTGAGGTATACCAGCTACAAATTTTCCCTTAGTAGCACTTGTGTGATCACCTAGTAGTACTACTCTTAGGCCTCCACTCTTTACCTTCTTAGCTCTCTCTGTCCACTCTCCCTCAGGTTTCTGACAAATATGGATAGACAATGTCTTCTGCGTTCTCTTGCCAATCTGATTGATATGGGCCACCTAAGACAGTGAAACAACTGTCCCATGTACATGGACAACCCTCTACTACTAAGAACACAGTTTGTGAGAGATGCAATTACATTAAGATCCTAGAGTCAGTGCTCTCTCCCTTACAAGCCACTATATCTTATACTGAGAAGATTTTCAACACAAACACCACACCTCAAACACCACCCACACCTACACAACACACACACCCACATATTCAGAGGTATTCAACAAAAACATATCCAAACAAAAGAGACCTCTGAGGCAAAAATCCAAACAAAAGAGACCTCTGAGGCAAAAACACATGTGAACTCAACTGCCCGCCACACTACACAACACACATAGTCCACATACCTGTGTCTCACAGCTACTAAGGCCTACATTTAAACTAAACATATTAGTCATAGGAGACTCCATTGTGAGACACACAGATGTGGCCCTCACCAGGCTGGATAAGGAGAAAGTCATGGTTAGTTGTTTGTCAGGTGCCAGAATCCACCATATCACCCATGCAGTCAAGTCTCTCAAGAGCAGGTACTGTTATGATTCTGTCATAGTCCCTGTTGGTGTGAATGACTTGAGCCATACCTCCCTGGACTATAAGAAGAGAGACATGATTGAGCTCACTGAATATGTGTCCCAGGCAGGCATGTTCCTAGCCTTAAGCAGCATTTTACTATAATCCAGAATGATGCCTCAGTACAAACAGAAAATGATTGATTTTTAACAATTGGCTTAGTTTCTGGTGTGATTCCAAGGGGATCCAGTACTTGACATGCTGGCAAGATATAATTGACAAACCACAATGCTTTGTCAGAGATGGCCAGCATCTGCCCCCCTTAGGCTTCAACCTTTTGGCAAGGCTCTTGCCTCCCTATAGTGGGTTTTTTAGACAATGCCATGAGATCAAAACTACCAGCATGAAAATTTCATCAAAACGCAAATTAAAGGTCATGCTGCTAAATGCTAGGAGTCTAAACATGAAACTGCACTCATTGCAAGCATTCTTAACCCTGGAAGCTGCTGACATTTGCACAGTCACAGAAACCTAGTTCAAATCTGCGGAGAGCACCCCAACCATACCAGGTTACTCATCCTATCATACATTCAGACCCCAAACCATGGACAGCAAAGCAAAGGGAGTGGAGTTGCAATATATATATATATATATATATATATATATATATATATATATATATATATATATATATATATATATATATATAAGACATACACACCTCCAGGCTGGTCGAACAGTATGTCACACAGGAGACTCTCCAGGTCCAGTTAACCATTGACAAGACCCCTATTCAAATCATAGCTAGCTACAAGCTCCAACTTTGACTCAACATACCCATTCCACCTATCTGGACCTCTTCAAATCTATCAAAATTCAACCCTTTATCCTGATCCAGAGATTCCTTTATTTTGTTAATGCAAATGCCGTGGACCAGCTGGTCAACACCCCCATAAGAGGTGAAAATATCTTGGACTTGATAATAACAAACATGAGTAACCACTTCAGCATCCCTATAGTGTCATACTCCCTCATAAGATCTGACCACAAAGTGGTCACTTTTGAAGTCATCATCCCCCGTGACCCCTCCCCCAGCTATGGTCAAACAAAAAAACTTCTTCAAAGTTGATTACACCCTCCTGAGGGAAGGTAATAAACAGCCTCACAGCACCATCCCCCTGCATAGGAACTTGCACATATGTCCAAACCTACACCAGAGTACTATATGCACATTTGTATAGCTGCATGGAATCAGGAATACCCAACAGGACAAAATCATCTTCCACAAGGAAGAGTAAACCTGTCTGGTGGACATCTGCAATAAATAAACTCTATAATAAAAGGAAAAAAAATGCTGTCTAGGACCAAGAAGGAGCAGGCACCTAATTGGAAACAATCTCTCCTTAACCCGAACAAGCAAATAAGAGCACTAGTAAAATCGTACAAAGCAAACTTCAAGTCCAAACTGGCCTCATCTACTAAAGACAATCAAAAGGCTTTTTTCACATATCTTTGCAATCTTAAGGGAAGCTCCCAGATCTGCTCAGAACTGATGGTCAAGAACACCACATACACAAATGTCGTAGATATAGCCAACCTGCTGGCAGACAAGTTCAGTGAAAACTTCACCCGTCTGCCCCCCATCAGTAAATCAGGATATCCTCAGCACCTGCCCCCTTTCCTTATCTCTAGGGAGCAAGTCATCACTGCCCTCATAAAAGACAAAATACAGCCTCCATGGGAGCTGATAAAATCCCAGGCTGCATCCTACATGAACTCGGACAGGAACTTATAGCACCATTAGGCACCCTATTCAGCCATAGCCTGAGTAGCGGCTTCTTCCCAGCTGAGTGGAGGACAGCCACTATTATCCCTTTGCACAAAGGTGGAGTGTCCACTGATCCAGGAAATTATAGATCCATTAGCCTAACTAGCCTGATCTACAAGGCCATGGACCAGATTATCATGGACCTCATTAACAAGGACATTTGTAACATCCAAACACTCAATCCCACACAGTTTGGTTTCATCATGGGGAGGTCATGCCTGTTAAATTTGGTTGACTTCTTTGAGACAGTCAGTAAAGCCATGGATGAGTGGAAGATGTTGCACACTGCCTACCTTTACCTGGTCAAAGCCTTTGATACTGTTCCTCACTTGGGTATAATAGATAAACTCTCTCAACTAGGCATTGATCCATATGTTACCAGATGGGTAGCAAACTGGCTTACTGATAGAACTCACCTAGTTAAAATAGGGAAAGCCACCTCAAGCAGTTGACCCACAATGAGTGGCATACCCCAGGGATTGGTCTTGGGGCCTTTGTTGTTTGGGATATAATTTTCTGAGGTGCAGGTCAAAACCAGTGGGCTATGGCTGACCAAGTTTGCAGATGACTGCAAGCTGGGTGCTGTCATCACTTCCCCTAGTGATTTGGACATCCCTCAAGAGGGTCTCACCCAAACAAATGACTGGTGCCAGAAACGTGGACTCAAACTGAATGCCAAAAATGTATCATCATCCACTTTGGGGAGAGTAACATCCCCACAGATTATCACATTAATAACAAGATCCTAAGCACATGATCAGTCGTGAGGGATTTGGCACCCAGATTGATAGCAAACTGATTTTTGACCACCATATTACCTCCATTGTATGGAATGCTTTCTACATGGCCCACCTCATTAGTAAGGTATCTCATCCAGGGACAACATGGTCATAACATCCCTGTATTCATCCCTTATAAGACCCATTATTGAGTACAATGCCCCTTTCAGCATGTACCTCACAAAGCACATGCAGCTGGAGAAACCACAGAGGTTCTACACCAGGAGAATCCAGATTCTCAAACATCTACCCTACACAGATAGGCTAAAGGCCCTTTCCCTCTACTCAGTCTCCTACAGAATACTCAGAGGTGACCTCTGTCTGACATGCAAAGAAATCTCAGACCCCACCTTGATGGGACTGCTGCATATCCGCAAGTCAAGCTCCACTCGAGTAACCCATATGCACAACCTCAACCTGGTCTGTGACATCAATAGGACTTGCTGATGTGACAGATTTGTGTCCCAGGGACTCTCCATTCTGTGGAGCAGACTCCCACTGTACATCAAGCAGAGTATCTCATTAACGATTTTTAAGTGCAACCTGGATAACTGTATGGGGAACAGAAAATACACCCATGGGATTCCACCTGTGTCCCTGCTGAACAGGAGCATTGGGTGCTGAATCGTCAGAACATGGACTAAATTCTTAGCTAGGCTTGTAAGGGCCACAGGGCCAATAGCCTAGCAACTTCCTATGATCCTATTATTATACACAGTTTGCCAACAAGTTGTAGAACAACTAATTCGTAATAGCATACAGCCTTAGGATGCTTTGCTTCCCTATCAGTACATTGTGCCCTTATATTTTATCTACACTTCACTTTTCAAACAGAACACAGATATCCCAACTCTCTGGCATGGACAAATTATACCCTAATTAAAATTCAGATGACCCAAGTTCAAACAGTGATTTGGGTAGAAGATATGGGCAGGAAGTGTAGGGCTGAGTTGGTGACACCTACTTACCTGTCCTGGGGACAGACAGGTGGCTTATAGTTTATGATTTGTCACCATGACAGCAAGGGCTTTTGTAACATAAAAATGATCAGGATGCAAAACATGGGCTTTGTGATTCTACACCAGTGTTAGTTACCCTCATTAACATGTAGATGGAAGCATGCACAACCACAATTGTACACATATGCACACATTCATGGGGATGGCATATAATGTATCATGGCGATACAGTTGCACAAATAATCTGCCAGGGGATGAATTAATCTCCTTATAAAAAATGTTCTTTTTAGGATGGCAGTGTGGATACAAACCAGCGGCATGGCTGTCTGGATGGCCATCCTTCCAATCAGCTTTCACTGTCACTCTGATGCCTCTTCAATGGTGATGGGAAGAATGGGCTCAGGTATGATAATTGTAACCTTGATATTCAGCAGAAATTGAGGAAAAAAACCTTAGAATAAACAGATCATAAATCATCAAGGAAGTCACAACATTTCATCTATACAAAAGCAACACTGTGATGTCGCTATTCACTTCCAGTTCTATGTTTGGTGTAAAGTGATGAAGGCCTGATTACAACATGGGGGAACAGAGTTCAGATAGAAGCATGGGTGCTGTGTGGGTAAGTTGAAGGAGGACAGGCCTGTGTAACTGATACAAGCTTACCCATTCTGCATAGATGGAGATGGTTATGTCAAAGACATTATTGTCACCTATAGTAGGTGAGGGATCATTCATGGAAGAAGCCATTTCAGCTCATACTACAGTTGCAGAAGGAGCACCAGTGATTCAGGGACAGGCTTGTGTGGAAGCACGGATGCTTCTCTCCAACCAGTCTGTCATTGCAACTCTACAAGCCACCTACTGGAGTAAGTTAGGACAGAGGAAGAACTTCTACAAGGCTGGTATCTGGCTCCTTGCTTGACACGGAACTGTTGTTTTCCAAGGGAAAAGATGGGCTGATAAGGCCACACAGCCAAGAACAAATGGACAGTATATGTATCATCAGGTCTGATGATACCTAGTTTTCGCCCCTGGAGGTAACAAACATCAGGTAAGCTAGATGAATAGTACCACTGGTCAAGTCCCATGGGGGAGGAAAAATATCTAACCATTTAATGATTATTGTCAGTGAATACAATCCTATTTTCATGCAGTCTTCTTTAAATGCATTCTAGATCCAGTCATATTTATTTATGCATTTACATTTGTTTTCTGAGAAAGTCTGACTGGGTCATAATAAAAGACCTAATTTCAGTGGAGGCCTCAGGAGAATAATTCTCTAACAGTGGCAGTGCAATATATATAATTTACAGTCATGTAATGTATCCAATATCTGAAACATAAACAGAACATGTTAGTATAAAAACAGAAATATAAAGATGTTATAATAACTAGATTGTGATCAAACAAAACAAGTGTATTGCCTTTTGCATATTTTGTGTTATCAATTAAATGAAAATAAACAGATAAAATATGACAGAGAAGAGAGTTTTGAAGAGATAAAAGAATATAGCAAAGGAAGTAGGAGAAAGAGAAACAAAGGAAAAGAAGGAAAGAAATATGGGAAAGAAAGAAGCACCAGAAAGATTGCGTAGCAGCATTAAAAAGCTGCAAAATTAGGCAATAAGTAAGTGGCTTGCATGTGATATTCTGCAGGGAGCAAATTTTATGTCTGTAGTAGGATTTAATGTATCTTCCACACTTACATTTGATTTATGTTATGCTAAATAGAGATTACAGTCAATGATTTTATTTTAGAAAAGAAAAAATGTAATTACTGCCAGCAGTTAGAGAATGAATAACTTGCTTACACAGTTTGAAACTCTCTGACATTACTATTCTAAAAATGGTCTTATCTGTAATTTCTGTAAAGTACATTCATGATATTGATTTGATATTTGTTTTCCAATAACTAGATAAAGGTCAAAGGTGCATTCTATTCTGTTGAATTTTATTTCACAACAGGAAGACAATTTAGCTTCCATTCATAGGTTATAACTAGGCTCTACTGAACAGTGGTAGCCTAGCCACTGTAATTTTCACTATGTATCACCTCTTTAAAAGATTGTGGAAATGGTTACCAGTCCATTCATATAGGTTGTGTCTGAACAAAGTAGGGGCTTATTTGTTTAATGTTAAGAAAAATTATATTCCAGAGGAAAGGAAATATATTTCATTAGCAGGTTCTGGATATGTTATGTTGGACATTTAGGTCTTATGGCTGTTTCTGATGTTGCAGGTTTTGTGAGCATGTAGAAGGTCATACCGGATTGTGTCCTATTAGATCTTGTTGACTAGGCAGATGAAAAACATATGAATCATTATGACGCAGACAACACAGCTAGAGCTTTAAGATGCTCTTCTGTGTAATATGGAACTGATATCCTTTTTTGGATTCCTATTATATACTCGAAGAGGTGTTTCTTTGAACGCCTCTTCATCGACCGTTAAATAATGAAAACACAAAACAGCGAGCGGTCATATAAGCAATTTCTTTCCCTGGGAAAGAAATTGTTTGGCCACCTCTGTTACTTTGCCGTTTACCCCACTGTAGTGTGATCTCGGAGTTGGCATATTTAGTTAAGGGGATGTGGGGGGCACAGCCCCCATTTTGGGTGGGTGTGGGGGGCAAAGCCCCACACTTTGTATTGTTCATAGTGATGTGTGTTTTTGTTTAGGGTAAGTGATTTCTTTCCCAGGGAAAGAAATCGCTTATATGATCATTCGCTGTTTAGTGTTTTCATGGTTTATGGGTCGATGAAGAGGCATTCAATGAAACACCTCTTCAAGTATCTAATATAGATCCCCTTTTTTTTTCTTAGTAAGGAAGCATTGACCTTTTTATGTTGGATCACGTTTGGACAGGTAAATAACAAATGTGAGCATTATGTTTTATTATGGGCCTAATAAGGAAGGAGAAGTGAAAGGAGATACATCACTCAGCCTGTAAAATATACCATTGATAATCAGATGGGCAGGGTAGAAGGATTTTGTAATAACAGTAGATACGTGGCTCTTGAAGGAGAACTCATTGTTTAAAAAGAGTACCCAGGTTTCTAATAACCATTTGGTGGGTGTGGTTTATGCTTTAGGTGTCAGGATGTTCTTATTTGCCAACGGACAAAATACAACACTTTTTTATCATTTACGTATTAGCCTTTGTCTTAGCACCATTTGGAGTTTTTTTGCAGTGGTTGCAAAAGCTCCAAGTTAGCATTCATCTTTAAACTTGGTATTCCAAAGTCTCTTGACATTAGCTGTGACATCACATAAGTAAACATGACACCAAAGTTGCAGTTGGTATACTTTAATTTCAGTCTGAGTATTTATTCTTAGTAATGTTATGACTTATGCAGTATATTAAAAATTAAAAATCTAAAAAGCAAATTACCCTCTTTGACTCATATGGATACTCAGAAAATGTGCTCATTCCTTCAAATTTAACTCCATTCACCATTATTCTCATATCCGTCCATTGTTTTCTTACAATGTATCAGTTGTTTGCTCAGTTATACAGGATTCTAGTTTTATTTTATGGAACACTGTTTTGTCAAGTATCTATTTTTTTCAGTATGAAACTGTGTGTAACTCAGAGTAGTAATTTCCTGGGAAAAACTATGCAGATGAATAATTGCTTGCCATTTAGTTATTTGACATTAGTCTACAGGTTTATTCATGATACAGTTAGGAATCACTTTCAGAAGTACCTATCATCTTACGCTGTGAGGTAAAGAGCTAATACATTTCAAGTCTCTTTATAATCCATTATTTGAGTATCAGTATAATAACTTTGTCAAGTAGAACGGATTTGAATATTTATTGTACTAATCTTAAATTGTTTGGAGATGTAGTGGATGAGCTGATAACATATTAGTAATATGTTTCTATACATGTTTCCTCTGTTAAAATTTGAAAAACATTATTTAGTGCAGTATCTTCTAATATATGCTCATTCCACTAAGTGCATCTGAATATCACTTTAACATCTATCGTTATGTGAATACAGCTCAAAAATTGAAGATTAAAGTATGTGATTTCACTAATGGAATATGCATATTTTCATCCTTTTATGATTTTTGTTATTCCATATTTTATTTTAAAGATATATGCACATTTCAACTGATTCTGGCAGCCTTTTTCTTGCAAAAAAGGATGAACTGTTACTTTTTTCAATTTGACCAGTTTTGCTTCCTGCATAAGTATTAACTTGTACAGTTTTTTTAATTTTTTAAACTCACTTGTTTAAAAGTTCTATATATTCCACATATTATGATCATCATTCTAGTCTTCTGCAGATAATCTGTTTAACAGTCAAAAAAAAAAACACTGCTTTTAAATATATATTTACCACTTAAAGATACTTTGATCAACTTTAGTGTTAACTAATCAAAGTTCACCTGTCAATAAGACTTGACAATACAAGTCATAATGAGTGATGTAGCACAACACAGTGGTGCAGTGATTAACACTGCTGCCTTGTATGGCTTGACTTTCTATTTTTTTCATGGATGGAGTGCATTCTTTGTGGAGTCTGCATACCCACTGTGTATCTGCTTGGGTTTTTGCTGGATGCTTCAGTTTCCTCTAACAAATCAAAAATATGCAAACAGGTAAACTGGTGACAACAGGAATTGTCATTCAGGCATGACCATGCATGTACATTTGTTAGGTGTGTGATGATGTGTCTCCTATGATAGACTGGTATATAATCCACACAAGGTAACCTGCTTTATGCCTATTTGTTGTTCGATATGGTCCCACTCCCCATTAATCATGAAAAGTGGACATCATAAAATGAACAGATTCATTTTCAAGTATATTGCGATGCAAACATTTGTATGCTGCAACTAAAATTCATAGCCTTATAATTGTGTTTTCATAAAAATACTTTGTACTTATGTTTTAGTTTTTCCAACCTCATATATGACCCGAGGAGAGTGGGTTGTCTATAAACCTTACAACTTAGTTATTCATTCCAATAAAAAAATGGCAAAAAGAGATTGTGTCTAGATCTAGGAATGATACTGTTCATTTTTACTAATCTGCATTAATTGAGTACCTCTGTTTTGAATATCTTCACTTTTTGACCTATTTCCAGTCTTTAGTTAGAACTGCCTTGGTTCCCCTTTAGTTTGAGTAGAAGGGACCTGAGGACATTTCTGGCCCAGGATTGTGTAAAGAAAACAAGAGTGCACTGTTTGTGATTGGCCACAGTATCTTGTTTGTGTTTTGTTAATTAAATCTTCTCTGCTATGTATGAGGTGCAGTTGCATAATCTTGGCTCATAACCTATGAGCAAGCTAAAACCTACATTACAATATCCACTGTTTTGGCATTTGTTTTTCAATTGTTTTTGTCAAAACTGTATTAACTGTTTCTGTGTTGAATATCCATATTTTTTTTTTTTTTACAGTATCTAGTTAGAATTGCTCTCTCTACGTAGTGGCACCCACCGGTATCTTGCAGGGTAATTCCCCCTTGTAATCTGTCCAGATGCCAATCTCTCAAAGTTGAAGTTTGCCTTAAAATATCCTTACTGACGTTAACTACTAAAGCATCTAGTCTGTGCATAGCTGAACATTGCTCATCAATCTCCTTGTCTTATTCAGCTTTCAGTATTTAAAGAGGTGTAGATACAATTTAACACTGGAGGCCAAACTGCCTCATGCAACCAAAACATATTCTATAGAGGACATCAGTGACACTTTCACTATGCCTACTGCACAGGGTAAAGCCCTTACACATAAAACTACTTATGGTGAGGCACTTACAGGTAAGCTTCCTAAAACACTAAGACCTCCTGCAGAGCAGAATCAAAAAAAGGGTCTTTAGCCATCACGTAAAAGCTTCAGTTAAGAACCAGTACACAGCTAAATTTCCTGCTAATTGGTGATTCTATGGTGAGGCACACCAATGTCCTTCTCACCAGAACACGTAAGGAAACAGTCACGGTTAGCTGCCTTTCCGTGGCTAGGATTCGTCAAGTTACACAAGCACTCAGGTCATTGAACCATAGGCACCAGTATGAATCTTTCATAGACCATGTGGGTGTTATTGACCTGAGATGTACCTCCTTTGACTATATGAAGTGAGACATGATCAAGATCACTGATTATGTGTCTCGGGCAGTGAAGCTAGCACTGAGAAGCATGCTACTTTCTTCAAGGATAATACCATACTACCAACAAAAATGATTGATTTAAAAAATTGGCTTACCTTCTATTGTCACTCCAAAGGGGTACAATATTTGATGGCTTGGGTGGCTGTGGTTGACAGGCCATGCTGCTTTGCCAGGGTTGGTCTGCATTTATCTTGTCTAGGCTTTTGGATATTGGCAAAGACCTTTTCCACACCCATATTGCCTTTTTTAGGCAATGCCAAACTAATGAACCTCCCAACTTAACTGAATCTACAAAGGAACATCTGAAAGTGGTACTGTTCAAAGCTAGAAGTCTTAAAAAGAAACTCCACTCCCAGCAAGCCTTCCACTCTATGTAGAGTGTAGATGTCTGTATAGTCACAGAGACATGGTTTAAAGTCATGGAGAGTACACCAGAAATGTATGTTTATAATGCCTTTCACACATTTAGACCAGCTACTGCACAGGTGGGAACTAAAGCTGGAGAACTTGCAGTCTATATTAAAACAATCTCATATCCAAACTATTTAAAGTGTATGACCCACTGGAGCTCATACATGTGTAACTCACCATAAACAGAGTCTCGTTTCATATCCTTGCAACCTACAGGTCTCCCTCCATGTCCCAGAAAACCCATACTACCTATCTCAAAGTACTAGAGTTCTTCAAAGTTCAACCCAATACAGTATTCATGGTGGATCTCAGCTACCCCTCAGTAGATTGGGACTTCTACCCCACTTCAAATGCACAATCCCTGCAATTCCTAAACTGCGATAATGCCAGCATCCTAGAATAGTTGGCCCATTCTCCTACCAAGGGTACAAACATCCTTGACTTTGCATTCACTAACATGGGGGAGCAATTTTTCCCTCCCAATGTAATGTACTCACTCATCAGAATTGACCATAAGGCAGTATTGCTTGATATAAAAATTAAATACGGGGACTCAGCACAACCAAAAACCTTTAGGAACTATTCTAAGGCTAACCTCTTTCTACTAAGCAATACGTCAGCTAAATTCCAAGCACCCACAAACACAGTAAAAAACATAACATATGCTGAGCTATTTACAAAATAAATGTACTGCCATACTGATAGGTGTAAAGAACAAGTTGTGCCCACTTGTATTAAGAATAAGACAAACTCAAAAGACAAGCCACCCTGGTGGAATCACAATATCAATCAGTTATACTACAAAAGAAAGAAATCTTGGCCAACCATAGGAGGAACAAAGCCCTACATATTAAAAAAACCTGACCAATTTAAACAGGCAGCTAAGAGGATTAATTTATACTTTTAAGGCTACATTTGAAGAAAAAACAACTTCTCAGGCAAAGGATAACCACAAAGCTTTCTACAGCTATGTCTATAACCACAGAATGTGCATAACTTATTGTAAATGCCATCACTCACACTGAACTAGAGGACATTTTCAACCTTTTGACTGACAGTTTCAAGTTCAAATTCCACCCTCTGATCTGCAGATTATGGACCCATCACAGTTCAGCTTTGTTAAAGAAAAGTTATACCTATTAAATCTAGTGGACTTCTTTACAAGGGCCACCAAAGCAATGCATAAAGGCAAGACTGCACACACAGCTTACCTCGACCTGGCCAAGGCTTTTGATAAAATAACCCACTCAGGCATTAAAGACAAGCTCATTAATATAGGTATAAACCCTTTTATCACCTGATGGAAAGCTAACTAGTTCAGTAATAGGACTCAAGAGGTCAAAATAGGTTAGCCATCTCCACCAGGAGGTCATTAACTAGCAGAATACCCCTTGATTAGGTACTGAACCTGCTCCTTTTTGACATCTATTTCTCTGAAATGGAAGCAAATACTGAAAGTTTATGGCTGACTAAGTTTGTAGATGACTGCAGGCTTGGGGTTATCATTGACTTCCTTGCAGACACTAGCATTCTTCAAGAATGCCTATCTTTGACTAACAAATAGTGCTAAAGCTATGGACTTAAACTCATTGTTAAAAATGCATAATTGTACCTTTTGTGAAGTCAACTATTTCAGCTAATTACTATGTTGATAATATGCTCCTAAGAGTCAACCCAGTGGTCAGTGATACGGATACGCACATAGACTGTAGCCTTACATTTGACCACTATGTGGCTACTGTGGTGAGGAAATCCTTTTATGTTGCTCAACTTATAAGTAAAGGTATAAAGAGATCATTATCCCACTGTTCTCTGCCCGTATAACTCCATTTATAGAGTACAATGTTCCCTTCAGAATATACCTGACTAAGCATATGCAGCAACTAGAGTGATCTCAGAGGTTCCTTACAAAAAGAATACAAGGCATAAAAAGTGTGCCATATGGAAGACTGCCTTAAAGCCTTTTCCCTCTACTCAGTCTCCTATAGATTGCTAGGGGGTGGTCTATGTCTGGCTTACAAGGTGTCTGCATATCCCACATTTATGAATCTCTACATATTTGTAAGTCAAACAGTACCAGAGATACAAGATCTAGGGACCTCAATTTTGTCTGTGACTTAAATTGAATATGCTGGAGAGATAGATATGTGTCCTAGATACTGCCCATCCTATGGAACAGGCTTCCCATCCAAGTGAAGCTGAGTTTGTCTATTTCCCAATGTAAGTGTATCCTAGACCATCAGATGGGGAATAGAAAATTTACACCAGACCTGGCACACATGTCCCTTATATACAGAGGTAGCATATAAATTCATGGTCCTCAGTATCCTATTTGGATACAGGATGTCTTTATTCTTTCATGAAAACTTGGCTAGGCTTAGAAAAGCTCCATGGGTCATTAGCCTTATAAGAATCTATGAATCTATGATGAATTTACTGCACATCAGCAAGTCAAATGGCATCAGAACTACTCGGTCTAGGAATCCAAAGTTCTTCTGCAACATCAACAAAATGGTTTGGAGGGACAGTTATATCTCACAGAGGATACCACTGCTCTGGAAAAGACTCCCCATCTGCATAAAACAAAGTTCATCCCTTTCCATATTCAAGCCCAACTTGGATCAATAGTTGGGAAACAGAAAATTCACTCCAGGACTGCCTCCTGTACTACTAATGGACAGATGCAGCTCCTAAATGCTTTATCCTATGAATGGGTCCTCTCAAATTAGTTACAGTGTAATCCCAGTTATTCTCATTAGGGGTAATATATAATTATATACCATGGAATGGGTAAGGCCAATCTTTAACCAAATAGGTTACGTTAATTCAAGCACAAAAAAGGGAAATTGGCTTGGCTTAAAATGGTCTGCAAAGGCAGCCATCTGAGTACTTACCTATGAACCTCTGACTGGACTGCATTTACCATCATAATGCAGTACCCTACCTGTGTCCTTGTGTACCTGGCATATAACTTGTAAGAAAAGCAGAACAAAAACCAGCATGTGTCCTGAAACAGATGTCTGCATGTTTCCTGTGAACTTACTGCATGTACCTTCAGACAATAGAAGACACCTGACTGTCCTCTCAAGAGTAAGATCAGTTAACTCCAGTCACAGTCCTGTTCTCAGCTCATTCCACCAGTGAACATCGGAGTTCTCCCCATATGTGTCACTGAGTTAAATGCAATTAAAGAGAACAACATATCTTTTTTGAAAGAGACAAGATACATGAAACAGATATATTTGTCCTACTAAGTTATTTATTCAAAGCAAAACAGAAGACGTATGTTTGCATATCATGAACAATATCTTTCGGAACTCAGCACATAGCTGCAGTATAAAGAAGTCAGCTGCCATATCCAATAAACCTTTTGTCATAGCATGTATGTAAGTATGTATGCATTTGTGTGTGTGTATGTATGCATGTATTTATTTATCTATTACGTATTTACATTGTTAATAAGAAATGGTCAGCTAGGCCATTAACAGGGCCCCTTTTCAGCAGTGAATTTTTGAAGAAAGCTCCAAATGTGGATAGACGGCACAATGCATGAAATTACTCATAAACACAGCCAATTCTATAGCAATTACACTTGACAGAATTGTGTAGTTCCACTTTAAGACAACAAACATAAAACAATAGCACATAAATATTCAGTGAAATTTACCAAGGAGTAAAGCACACAACATATAAATATTGTACTGTATCTAAAGTGCATTGTATTTGGGAAGATCTGTGTCTACACCAGTAATAAAATATGTACAGGTAGGAAAAGAGGACAACATCACAAAAGGAATACTTTATTTTTATTAACTAAAATGTAGTGGACAAAATTCAATGGAATAACACACTGAGCTATCACATGGCAGTTGCTAAGGTTTTGGGGATATTGTGCATTAGCAGTATTATGCAGGCAGAAACCACTAATACTGGACTACAGTGTATCTTGGTGCAAACAAAAAAAAAACTTTAATTTATTGATATATATTTTTGACAGGCCATCTAAGTATACCTATCACAGTGCATTATTTTTAGTAATAGTGGGGAATGTGAGTGTACATAAGGCACTTGTAAATGTGCAGTAATCATTATGCAATGCCTTGGAATCTTCACTGAATGAGTGCTCATTGAACAACAATGCATTATGAAGCTGCACTACGTCAGTGTTGCGTGTATTTCAGTACTTCCTTATTTGTTTGTTTGTGTGTTTGTTTTGAAAATAAGAGTACCACACATTTTCAAACATAAACAAATGAGAGTAAGTATAATGTGGAATGAGAACTACAAATCGGCATTAAAGAGCTCTATAATCAGTACAAGTTCTTGTTGAATGTTTATATTCCAAGTATCTTAAAGCAGAGCAGATTGTTTTTATTGAATGTCTTTATTCAGCATGTGAAGTAACGGCTATCATCATCATGCTCCTTTTCTCCATTTTCAATGAGGTGAGGAGCCATATCAACTGTTTACCCCTCGTGTTTCATTGTCACTCTCCCAGTGTCTTAGGAAATCATGCCCAACTGTCACCGCTTTTCTGAAATGCAATCCATTTACTGGCTGGACATCCTTTTCTCCTTTTGCCTTCTTTCTGTCTTTCCCATATGTGCTTTACCAGATCATCTTCTACTTTCCTACCTTTGACTGAACAACTGTATTCGATTCTTATTAATCTTTTCTGCAATCAAATCTACTTTGATTCAGCAATGATGTCTTCATTTTTTTCTTTTCTTCATATGTCCCACGGTGTACAATCTGCTGCCCATTTTAGCCACTTAATTTCCATCACCTCAAGCATCATTGTTTCATTGTCTGCTCCACCTTCACTGCTCAGGTTTTTGTGCCCCATGGAACCACTGGCTAATCACTGTTTTATAGACATTATTTTTCACCTTCTTTGGCCATCTTATGTCAACTATTTCCCCAACATTTTGCAGCAGTTGACTGTACAAGTCTGATTCTAGCTCTGAACTCCTTATTCAGATTTTCCTTCTTCTTGACCACACCTCCCAGACACTTGACACAGTTAATCTGTTTCTCTGTCTTCTCTCTGTCTCAGTTTTTTGTTTCTTTGGATTTTCCCATTTGCTGCCATGACAACTGTCTTGTCTGTAGTCAATTTCATCCCATGTGCCTTCAGTTTTGCATTCCACTCCCCTATTATTTTCTAAAGATTTATTTCCAAGTGTGCTTGTAATACCACATTATCTTCATACTGCAGGTTTGCAGATCTGATCTCTCCAACTTGTTTGCTGATGTATCCATCAAACTTATGAGCAAGTATGCACTCAGAGATGAGGTCAGTGCATAACCAGTCCCACTAGGACCCCCTCTATGAGTTTGAACACTGCTCATGCTTCTGCTATGAATAATTCTGCATAGTTTGAACCAACTCTGCGGTGTCTATGAGACTTTCAACCATCATAGGAATGCTCAAATCAGCTTTGTTGGAACCTTGCCATATACTTTCTATGTGTCTAAGAATGCCCTGTTGGATCCTTTCCTCAGTCTCCAGCTTCTTTGCCTTTAACTTTCTCACTGCAACCATTAGGTCAGTTATATTGCTCCTGAAAAGAATCCAGAATTCTCATCTTCCATCTTACTTTTTAAAACTCTATTAAATTCATTTCTCAATCACTCTTACCACTGCATTCATGCAGTATGGCTGCAACTTGATACCTCTATACTGTCCACCATTCAAACATATCCTTTTTTATTGTATGTACTGGGTGTAGAATGCTTTTTCTCCAGTGATCTGAATTATACATCTCTCTCTCTCTCTCTCTCTCTCTCTCTTTCTACATAACAATGATGGCTTTCCAGGAGCCATTTCTCCCCTAATGAGCCCAATGAATTGATCATATTGCTGGGAATTTCATCCTATCGTTCTGATTATCTTGTTATATTAAGTATATCTTACACTATGGGGATGTGCAAAATCTGAGTACAAGAAAGACTTCAGGAGAACAATAAAAAAGGTAACACTAGATCTGATCAAAGTGTAAAATGTGACCTTTCATACATATGTAAAGGGTGAGGCTTATAGAGAAGGAAAAATATTAGAGTCTAATTCATTTTAAAATGCCTTTATTGTAAGATCAATTTCTGAGTAGTTTTCAGTATGTAACTGATTATTTACTTTTTGGCAAATATAAGAAATGCTAGCATGACAAAAGTATATAAAGTTTTTTATGGTATTTGGAAATCATTATTGCTATGGAAAGCCATAGACAGTCAGGAGATCTTAGTTATATATAAAGGTATATAAAAAAGGTATAAAGATATAAAGAATGTATGGCTCTGCTGTTTGCAGAGACAGAACTTTAATATTATATTCTACTCTTCCACGTGCATACCTTTCTTTGCAGTAACTGTTGGCTGTTTATGGTTACAAGCTTTTATTAACGATCAAAAATCATTCCTATTCAAAATAGCTATAGAAGGACTTTGGCTAAAATAATATACTGCTAGGGTTTGAAAATCTGTAGTGTAACAGCTGTACACTGGGAAGTTGCCCAAAATTCCAGTTTAAATGACATGTTTAGGCAGGCTGCTACATAGAGAAAGATTAATATAGAAGTATAATGACAAGACGTATGGGAAGGGAATGGAACTTAGGGTAATTGTATCATACAGTTAACACTTATTCTGCTGCTTTATACACCTGTGCACAGACTGCCAGTATTAGTGACTGTCTATGCCCATATATTTAATGCATAGAGTATTCCATTGTTTCCTAAACCAGTGACTGATGTAGAGCTTCATACTGCATTTGGTACTATTTTTCTCACTAAAATCGAAAAACTGAATATGCTTCCACCCCCTTTACAGTAATACTGCTTCAAATATTAATGCCTACTACAGAACATGTTTGCTATCCTAAAAATGGAATAATGTTTGTTGGAAACAGTGTTTGCAGTTTCACTTGGAGAATTTATGACAGGGCTGGAGGATAGGGTATGACAGCACTGCATTTGTACTACTATATTTGCTGAGAACAAGCTTATCCTCGGTTACCTGCAGGCTGGTCTGGTTGTTGTTATATAAGCCATGTTATACCAGCTATTCGACATTCAGTTTTACTCAAAAGAAAAATTTGTAATGCTCACTTCAGGAGAGACATTAAAGTCATTCCAAACTCAGATGGGAAAATAGATAAGTCCTTAGTTTATAATTATACTGTTCCAGAGACTGCTTTTAAAGGACTTGCTTGCATGGGCCTTGGTAATGGGGTCATTTCTAGAGAAGGAATTATACCTGCTTATGGGGCAATCAAGTCCATATGGGTGCTGAGGAAGCAAAGCAGTCTAAGCTTTTAGAAATGTTAAGTAGCTCCATCTTTGAGTCTATAAATTTAATTACACAAGAGATGAATGCCATGTGCACTGTGATGCTAAAGAACTGAATGGCACTTGATTTCACCTTTGCTTCTAAAGGGGGTATGTGGATGGTTATCAAAACGGAGTACTGCTAGTTTATCCTGATAAAACAATTGCCATTCCTGATCACATAGAAAAAAATCAAAAAGTTTCTGACCTTTCACATGCCAAAGAAGCTAAAAGTTCTAAGCGGGTATGGTTAATTAATCTTTTCTTCAGATGCAGAGGCAGTATTTTGAAGTTCTTTAGTTACTATAATTTTAATTTTAGGTCTTATTTTATTTATGATAAAAGCTTGCATTTTAAACCTATTAGAATCCAGAAAAGATGCCAACTTACACATAAATCAGGTTAAGTGCATGCTACTGGCCACATTAGATAAAAATCAGAGTACATTAGAAGCTGAAAATAAAGCATTGCAACATTTAGTAAATTGTATGATAATACATATAAGGGTGAATGTGAAAACAAGTGTGAAAATAGAAAATGTGTAACAGAAAATGATTTACAGTATTCAAACTGTGTTCTTATTCCTTCAAGATGCAGGTATGTTTTTATTGCTAATAAGACTGAAACAACTACATAAACATTGTTCGTGTCAGGGACCAAAGGAAATCACATCTGAAAAGTGTTAACAAGTGAAAAGGTGTCTTCTCATCTGAGAACCTGTAATCATTGTTCAGTCATAAAATAATTATATGATTTGAGTGATGGTTTACAGCAACAGATGGGGGGAATGTGAAGAGTGAAGCGCATAGAGAAGGAAAATATTGGATTGTGTATTTTATTTTAATATGCCTTCATTACTTGATGGATTTCTGAATGTTTTTCACTACGTATCTGATGGTTTAGTCCTTGCCAAATATAAGAAATGCTAGAATGGCACTAAGTGTAGAAAGTTCTCTTCTTTGTAGAAAGTTATTTCATGGACTTTAGGACTCATGCCAAATAAGGAAAATCATAAACATAGAGTCAGAAGATCTTAGAAGAAATAATAATGTAGTGTTAATTTTAATTGGTTAGTGCTGTTCTGTGACTGATAAAATAAAGTTGCTTTTAATCAGAAAAGGTATAAAGAATGTATGATTCTGTTGTTTGAAGAGACGGGACTTTAATTTTCTAGTCTCCCACATACGTGCCTTTCTTTGTAATAACGGTGATTATTATTCTCTGCAGAACTGTGTCGTGTGAAAGTTATTTGGTACCTGAACATAAGATAATAAGAGCACAGGGTGCCTCAAAATACTAACCAGTAATGATGTTTTCCATCAGAAAATACATCTTTGTAGTTTGCAGTTGTAAAAAAGGGTGCTGATGCTTTTCCATTGCAGTCTTATAAATGGACATATGATACTGCATTTGCAAACTGGACTCAATCCTCTGCCACCCTTTCTTGTCCAAAGAAGATAAGAGAAAGAACTAAAAATAGTTATTATTTATTTTTAATCACAAAACAGTTGCAGGACATAGGAAATATGTTCTGATTTTGGTTTCTTTGCAAAATAATATCTCCATGTTACTTCATCATTGTCTATTTGTGAGAGATGCAAATACCTAACAAAATTTGAGGTCACGCTCTCACAAACAAACACATGCTGTGAGTATCATTCATATATACCTCATTACACAAATGCCCACAATACATTTTGATATGTTTTAACACTTAAATAATCCATCTCCAAGCCACAGTAGATGAGTAGGTGCAAAGCCCAGCTTAATCTAAGCACTGCACTATCCACTAGTGGTAACCCAGCTGACAGTTACCAGGAAATAGCACATCCTAAACCCATTACACCAAATCAATCTTCAAACAAGAATAGAAATGTACTAGCTATTGGTGATTCCATAGTTATGGACACAGACTGTACACTAGGCTAGACAAAAAGCAGAGTGAAAGTGACCTGTCTCTCTGAGGTCTAGATTGCCAGTGTTACAAGTCCCTGAGCATAGTAAACTAGATAAATATGACTGCAGCATGCTGGTGGCCCATACTGGGGTAAGCAACCTGTTGCTCAAAATCTGTAGGTATTTGGAAAGAGACATGACATAGCTCCCCATGTATGTCACAAATGCAGGAAGGACACTGAGTGGATCCTTACACTAAGAAATGTGATGCTGAGGTATAACAAAAAGTTGACACCTGATGTCACTCTATGGGGACCCAGTATGCATCAGCCTGAAATGAGACATTTAACAATCATATTTTCTTTATCAAGGATGGTTTGCACCTCTTATTTCATAGGTTCATAGGTTCATAGGTGTTTACTAGGCTAATGACCACAAGAGCCTTTTTAAGCCTAACTATGCATCCCAAATCTCTGACAAGTTCTGACACCCTTGATAAGTGTAAGCATGGGCTTGGGAGATGAACCACTTACAGGTTACCTGTTTGCATTAGAGACATAGATGCCAAACCTGGGATGAATTTCCAGTTTCACATCCAATTGTCCAAGTTGCACTTGAATTGGTTTAGGGAGGAACTCTGCTTCACATGGATGGGGAGCCTGTTCCATAGATGGGGTAGTCTCTGGGATACACACCTATCTCTCCAGCAGGTCCTATTTATATTATAGACAGGCAAGGTTTAAGTCTTTAGAATGGGTAATTCAGGTACTGTTTGTTTTGTGGATATGCAGGAGATCCATCAGAGTGGGGTCTGACAATGGTCTGTATGTCACTCATAGATCGTCCCTCAAAAGCTTGTCGGAGACAGTATACAGGGATAGGACCTTGAGGCATTCAGCATAGGACATATTACTTATGCCCTGTATTCTTTTAGTGATGAACATCTGTGGACGTTCCAGTTGTTGGATATGCCTGGTTAGGTACATACCAAAGGGAACATTGTACTCAATGATACGTCTGACAAATGCCAAATACAGTGGAACAATGACTTCCTTGGACATAGATGACATACCTTTGTTTATAAGTTGTGCATCATAGAATGATTTCCTCACCACTGCAGACATGTGATGATCAATGGCTAGATTACTATCTATGTGTGTTCCTAAGACCCTGACTATTGGGTCAACTCTAAGGCGTGTGTTGTCAATATGATAGTTACCAGGAATGGATGACTTCCCAAAGGATACTATTATGCATTTCTTGGCATTTAGTTTTAGTTCATGGCTCTGACACCAGTTGTTTGTCTGTGTCAGCCCCTCCTGGAGAACATTTGTGTCAGTATTAGATTCAGTGACAGATCCTAATTTGCAACCATCTGCAAATTTAGTCAGCCAGAGACATCTGACATTGGCCTTGAGTTCTGAGAAGTAAATGCCAAAAAGGAGCGGTGCAAGGACTGATCCCTGAGGTACTACACTTGTGACTGGCTTCTTTGTAGAGGTTGACTCCCCAATTATAACTTCCTGGGTCCTGTCTGTGAGCCATTTGTCTATCCACTGGGTGACATACAGGTTTGTACCTAACATCTTGAGTTTGTCAACAATGCCCAAGTGGGGTATTGTGGCAAATGCCTTGGTCAGGTCAAGGTAGGAAGTGTGAACAATTTTTGCCCTCATCCATTCCTTTGGTGATCTTCTCAAAGAAGTCCACCAGATTGAGTAGGCATGATCTGCCCTTGATAGAACCAAACTGTGTTAGGTTCAGTGTCTAGAGGATTACTGTATCTTTGTTGATCATCTCCATGATAATTCTTTCCATGGCTTTACATATAACACTAGTGAGACTTATGGGTCTATAGTTTTTCAAATTTTT
The DNA here is from genome assembly GCF_019279795.1 of Protopterus annectens. Classification (NCBI taxonomy): domain Eukaryota; kingdom Metazoa; phylum Chordata; order Ceratodontiformes; family Protopteridae; genus Protopterus; species Protopterus annectens. Next base: position 1,924,362,438 of record NC_056735.1, on the reverse strand, counting down.
ACCACACTGAAAAAGATTTTGATGCACCTCCCTATTGTGCCATTTGTACACAGTGTACAGGTGATGGACCTACAATCTTTTGCCATCTTAACTTTTCCAAAATAAATCAGCCACTGGACCATATTAAGGTAGTTCTACTTAATGATAGAAGTCTATACAATGAAATGCTGTACCTTGAGATGCTCCTGCATTTGGAGAAATCCCATGCATGTGTTGTCACAGGAACCTGGTTTAAGTACTCAGCAACATTTTGATGACTCTCAAACAGAGCTTATAGACATTTAAATCATTCAAAATAAGATTAGCCATCAATTCAAGGAGTGATACAGGACCCCCTCTGTATCTCCAGCAAATCACACAGCATTCCTAAATATCTTGATGAACTCTTCATAAGTAGGAATGCTGTTGTCCTAAGTGATTTCAATTACCCTATGAATATCTGGGGAATTTGTACTATCAATATAGGATATGTACAAAAATTCTTCTTTTTTATAAACAAGCCCCGGGATTCATGAACCTTGCGCCAGGCGCACGCATAGCGTAGCCGCCACAACGCCAGATATGGCTGCCGAGCAATTCAGGTACGATCCAATTCCACGTGCACTACCGGCGTGCGCCTGAGTTGCGCCGCCTCCGGCGTAGGTATGTTAAACACCCCATGTGCGGTGTTGCACCATGCAAATGAAGGCATATAGCGATCCACGAAGTGGCGCAGGCGTAGCATAAGGGCACGGCAATGTAAACCAAAAAAAACGGTTTACATATATCCAAACATGACATAGGAGTAACAGAAGGATGTCAACGTCAGGTATCATACTGTTGCAATATGCCAATGGTGAAAGATACCGAGAATGTCAAAAGAAAACATGCACAAAATGTAAATAATGACATAAATGGTATGTCCGCAGAAACCACAGCAGAACCCCAGGACATGTCCGCGGAAGGTGCGAAACAATGAAATAATATGACAATGTCATAAAAGAGCAGTATAATACACATCAGCTTCACAGCCACAATACACCATAGTATGCATGGAAAGCCACAACCACAGCGCAAGGGTTGCCAAGGAGTGGCGGCAGTGTTCGGCGCCGTAACTATGTATTAGTAGTCAATGCCATGCAAATGAGGCAGATAATACTGAACGCAAAACCCCCACTGGTGTAAGGCTGCACCAAACGGCGCAGCGGTAATACACCGAGGAGTGGCCCAGAGGGAATACATGTCAACCGCAGAGGGGTGTGCCACTGTAGGAGGAAGCACATTGGAGCCCAGCAAACATGGGCTGTACAATGCACATCACAGCAGCAGGACCGGCGTGTGGGGAAATAGTTGCGCTGAGAGTACACAATGCGCGCAGAGATGCATGTGCACGAGGATGACTACGTTCCCCTAACCCAGTCATGTGACGGCCGCCCCGTCAACAACAATGGATACAGGAAGGTGATGCGGAGAATATGAGGAAATGCGGAAGCAGTGTAATTGGAGTCGTAATTAGCAATCAACACCAATCAACCCACGAAGGGCAATTGGCGGCAGCTGACAACTCTGCATGCAGAAACCCGCAAAATGGGAAAGGGGAGGCATATGAATGCAAAGAAAGTAGGGGATGTAGCAGAATTGCAAAGAGTGAAGAACCGATACAGCACAGCCAAGTAGAGAGGTAGCATAACGGCGGCAGACAAAATGCATGATATGCCATGTCCCAGAAACGACACATGACAGGGCTCTGCAGGATGCAATCCAGGAAATAGTATGCGCAACGTGCAGAAACAGTAAGGTAAGGCCTAAAGCTAAACCAATGCAGGCAAGTGTAATGTAACACCAAAGGCAACAGTGTTGCAGTGCCAACGGTAAAACACGGAAGATAATCCACAGATACGGCCGCACAGACACACCCAATGACATCACCGGGTGTACAGCACAACAGTATAAAGTGTGAATGCACACAACACACAGCGCGTATTCCCAAACGCCGCACTTTAGGTGTAAACACACGGGGAACTTTTAAAATGTATATGTTGGGTGCCGCCGTGGCCGTGATACATCAGCATGTGTCAGAGACAGACGGAGTTGCGGAGGAGGGTACCGACAACTACCGTAGGCCTCAGAGGAGAAGGAGAGTGTTCAGACCAAGGGTAACCTACCAGGGGCTACAAGACCTGGAGATAGTAGAGCGTTACAGGGTGGACAGGGACACGTTACAGCAAATAGCGGAGCTGTGCCGGCCACGCCTGAGAACAAGAAACAACAGAGGGGAACCCATCCCAGTGGACACAAAGGTATGTGTAAGCATGTGAATACTGGCTACAGGTACCTTTCAAAGGCCAACTGGGGATATAATGGGCATCTCACAGGCATCAGCATCCAGGGTACTACACCAGTTTCTGGATGCCATGTTACGACATGCCCATGAGTATATATACTTCCCCAGATCTCAGGAGGAGTTGGCTAGCAATATGCGCCACTTCCACCGTGTGGCACAATACCCGGAGGTACTGGGTGCGATAGACTGTACGCACATACAAATCAAGTCACCACCTGGGGAGCAGGGTAGACGCTACATAAACCGCAAGGGATTCCCCTCCGTCAATTGCCAGGTCGTGTGCAATGTGCAGGGTATTATCATGGATGTGTGTGCAGGCAGCCCTGGAAGCTACCACGACTCCCATATCTGGCATGCCTCACAGCTGTATCAGGTATTCACCAGGGGGGACATCACACAAGGCCACCTTGTGGGGGATGCTGGCTATGCACTGGAGCCATGGATGATGTTTGTTTCTAAAACTTTTTTACTTGTGAGCAGCTATTTTTGTGGATTTTACACTTTAAATAAAAACAAAGGTATTGGCAAGATATCCGGATCCTGGTGATTTCTTCGGTCGTGAGCTGTTGGTTTTGTGCTGCATCTGCCTTTGGTTTTAAAGATTTTGTGGTACCCATCAGAAATGCACACACACACACATGCAAGAACGCCATAATGAGGCACACACACAAACCAGAATAATCATAGAGCGTGTGTTTGGGATGCTGAAATCATGGTTCCGGTGCTTGGATACATCCGGTGGAGCCCTGCAGTACTCCCCAGGCACATGTGCCCACATATTCATAGTATGTGCCATGCTACATAATATGATCCTGAGGAAACAGCTGCTGCAGGGACATAATGGTGAAGGGCCACAAAGCCCACCACAACTGCCAAGGCAAGCACAGGCACAGAGGGTTCAGCACCATGAACACACTGTGCCAGCCCCAGTAGGCAGACGGAGGCGTACCCAATATACCTATGCCCTGGCAAAGAGGGAACGTATAGCACATACTCTGACAGCGTAGGCCCCATGGACTGACACCTCCCTACCCGCACACACAGTGAAATGGACGGCACACAAACATGGCCACCCGTAATGTGTACCGTATGGGTGGTCCCATGTGTGACTCCAACATAGGCAGCACCCAAACACTGCACACCCAACAGCCAGCAGAGCATGGAATGCCAACATCTTAACCGTACACGGGTCCTACAGCAGACGGCGTTGCTGTATGCTGCCACGTTCGCCGCAAGGTGTATACATATGTACATATGTGCATACACAGATATGGAGATAGATATCATTACACACATAGAAATATATGTACACATACACATATATAAAGTACAACAGGTAAGACAGGGAATCAGAGGGATGCAAGGTGACAGAGAAGTAAGACGCGATATCTGTACATAGTAAATATAGTGAACGACAACCTGAGTATCCGGGAGGGTTGACAGAACAGGAAACGCCACCCATGGAAAGGTCAACCTACCTAAATGCATAATCGCGAGCCGGGACGATCGCCAGGCCAAGGTACAATAACAGTACATGTGCGGTAATATTATGAGGATATGAGGGTGGAGGTAGACACCGCCGCCGGTGATGCGGGCAATGCAGGTACTGTGTGCAACCGTCCCTGTGACAGCGGCAGTATGTGTATGTGTGCAGTGAGGGTGTCGTGTGTTCCGCTGTGCGAGTGTAATGTGTGTGCCACTGTAAAATGTGTATGTAGGTGCCATGTGACAGGCGGAGTGGAATAACATGTGTAGGCATACAGTATAGGAACCACAGGCGTATGTACAGCAGTACCCCCAAAGTAGTGCTGAGAGCCTCTCCCTGGCTAGGCGTGTGGCGATGTAAAACGATGCAAAGCGAAAATGTCCCAGAATGTACCACAGGAATATAGCCAACATGAAATGCAAAGGACGTATGTACAAACCATGACCGTATGTATGACACCGATATGTTAATTGCAAAATGATACATCGGCAACGTTACACAGCAATAGTCATGTACCTCAGAAATACGCATGTGCTACCCCGGCACCGATTGCGGCTACGTATCGGCCCGTAAACACCGCTGTGTGTTCTACGAGTGTCAAACAAGCAATCGCCACCCGAATAGGTGGCAACCGGTAGCATACAGGCCGTTCCAAGTACAGGACCACAATGACTGTAAATATCTGAGACAAAATGCCAAGGGATAGTCGGCACGTACGAATAACCGCAGATATACTACCGATGTGACGGAGGAATACATGCAGGAAGCACACATGCAGGCGATACCGACACCAGACGACATCAACACAACCTACACTCCCAGAACAACAGACAGGTAACTGCCAGCTCCCCAGGCAGGGATGGAGCACACACACAAGCATACCGTGTATGTAGAAATGCAAGGCCCACAACCCGTACCCGTCACCCACAACCGCCGATATACCCCATCGCACATATCAAAGGGATACAAGCCGCAATAGCAGCACAAACATACAGGCAGTCAATGACAGCGGCATAACCGCAACATCTCACGTGGGAAACACTATCAGCAGCGGATGCATACCTGCATCCGTTGTTTAAAGGAATACAAGAGCTATGTTACACATCCGAATGCAAAACGCCATCGACAGACGCCGCCAGGACAGGGACACCCACATGTCGAACATAATACCATACCCAACCCACACAATCCACGGCTAACACCACTGCGAAATGTACCTGACGCCACACATAGCGGCTGCAGTCACACATAACATAACACAATATAGACCATCTACATGAAGGTAGTGCAAATAACCAATGCCCAGGCGAGAAATGAACCATGCCCTAGTTACGACGCGTACTGTATGAATGGAGTAGATGCACAGGTGATATGCGCACAAGTACACACCGAGGAACAGCTATTGGTGTGATGAACCCACATGTCGCAGGTGACGACAGATATAAGGATGACTCCTATGATATTCAAACTGTATGCTCATACCGAACCACAAATAAAAAATGGATCGAGTGAGAGACAACGCTATAGCGAGACTCGCAATGGAAAACGGAAGGAAACACAGGAAAGGTATGTAGAACCCACGAGATGTACTTGTGTGTAACGCATGATGTGTATGACGAAGCTGCACTGTATGTGAACGGTGTTTGTAAGTAAGCATACCTGTCCATAAAGCAGAGAGTGGTGAAAGGTGGTTATGTAGTGCTATCCCGCTGAGCATACCAACGACTGTGGACACCGTGTGCACAGCAGTGGGACATCATGTACACAGCCGGGATAACCCAAGGGCTGCCACAGGGGGGCATAACACAGAACAATGCCACCACCCATGCCGATGCTGGCAGTGGATGTCCAACAAGGAAGTGCCACAGCAGGGGATAGGACATGTATGTATACTGTCACAGCACACATGTGTATGGGCATATACCGTCGATGTCATACGTAATGTGCGCACGACGTGCACGTATGCCTCGCAGTAGGGGTTACTATGTCAAGTATGTGTAATGTAAAGCTGTCATGGTGGATATGACAGACATCATACACAGTATCACCGGCATAGCATGCATAATGGAGGTATGGCCTAGTGTTATGTACACTAACAGGATATGTATGGCCTGTAAATATGGGACAGAGTAGTAGCAGAATAGCCACCCGAAATGGAAGGAACACCAAGTAACCATGTCCAAATGATCTGTAGCAGGTGCAATGTGTGCAACAATGAAGTCCGGCAGGTCCATGTGTAAACACATGTGTAGTGTACACAGTAGTGTCACCTCCCCATGGTACTGTCCACTGAACAGCAGAGGTGGATGTCAACTGCATGTCTACACAGTACTGCTGCTGTGGTGGTACCATGACTATGTGTCACCCTATCAGCAAGGGAGCTATCACATGAACAGTGCCACAGTGTGTCCCTGTGGGATGTGCACAGGACCTATGTTCCACAGCATGGTGTGTGTTGTGTCTGCGGAAGTAACACAGAAGCCCAGGCCATGCAATGTGGCATGTGTGCACATATGCAGGAGTGCTCCATTCACCCCGCCCACTGCAATTGCCATGTATGAGTACGACAGGTCGAGCTAGTTAGGGAGGCAGGATCTGCCCTTGACTAAGTCGATGTGGGTATGTTCCGGTATTGGCTGTACACCACTGTCTGTATTTATGGGCCCCAGTATGGACCTCCCAGCAGCTTTGCAGACAAGGCATGTCAAGCTGATAGGGCAGGAATGTCTACAGTCCATAAGAGCACTACCCTGGCGTAGTGGGACCACAGCTGCCGTATGCCATCCAGCAGGGACCCAGCCCGTAGTAAGCCTAAGATGACACAGCGGCCTTATGTGTGGGGCGAGGGCCTCAATGAGGTTGAGTGGCACACAGCCAGGGACACCATCTGGGCCCATTGGTGCTGTGTTCACCGCTTAACAGATGTCAGATCACTCCTGGGCATACGAGATGTTTGGGAGGCTAGACTCTGGTGGGATGGATACGTCCCCTCTTGGGGGGGGTAGATGTATGCATGGAACATGTCCGCTGGTTTGTTGACAATGTCTGTGGGTTCAGTGACCATTGTACCATTCTGGAGTAATTCCGGGCATGACTGTGCACTCCCACCCATGTCCCTACCACAGCTAAGGAAGGCCCTATGGTTGTCTCATGTGCCCTCTGCAGTACCACTCCCACAAGCGGCCTTGGATGATTGTATGTGTGACCGTATGTTAACGCCGGTATTAATAAGTGATGCCTTCCCTGGTACTGATATTGCTCTGTCATGTATTAGCTCCAACTGTTGTTGTACAGTTTGTCAATGGCTGGGGTCCACCAGACCATGTGTCTGCCTTTGGTGGACAAGGTCCTGATGTTATCATGATCGCTTGGTGCAGACATCCCTGGGGGTGCTCAGAGAAGGCATTTGTAAGGGTTTCAGCAGTGTGGCCTGTGTTTACCACTGGCATGGAGGCCTTGTAGGGTACCACACCGGTCGTATGACGTGTGTGGTTCGCTGTGGAGAGGTCGTCACTTACGTCTCCCATGCCGGTGTTGGGTGCAGGAAGCGGATTACCAGTGGATACACTATACGGTCTGACATCACCATTGAGGGATGTACATCCTGTGTGGAGCATATCCTCCCCATGTGTGATGATCAGAACTGGTATACGTCCCCCCCTAGTGGGTATGGTGCATGGGTGTTCCACAGCAGTCAGGTTTATGAACACCTGGGACCTGCGGCGTAGGGTGTTGTGTCCTGGGTAATGTTCTCGGTCTATGTATGGGTGGTTGATGTCACCCAATACGACGGTGTTGTGAGAGCATGCACACCCACCAGTGTCCTCAGGACAGCTGTGCAGGTATCCTGGGATTGGGAGGGTGGTCTGTAGCATGCAACAAACTGTAGGACGGTCCTAACCATGGTTAATTGCACCTGGATATTCCCCGCTGCTACGTGCATCTCTGCCAACATGGAGGTGTGTGTATCCGTCATGGAAATGGGGACTCCCCCTCCTTCTGTGTTATGTCCTGGTTATGGTCCTGAACGCGTGATATAGGGTATGACCCGACAGTGGTGGGGTGCTCTCAGCAGCCCTGACCAATGTTTCAGTCACAGCACTGACATCGATGTCCTCCATACTGAGGAGGGCCTTTGAGGGTGTGCAGCTTGGCTGTAGACCACTGGCAGTGAGCTGTATTATCCTGTGTGTTCTCCAGGCTTGTAGTGTGGGGTGGTAGGTTTATCATTCCAGCCGTGCCTGCGGTGAGCACTGTGGGGGTGGCAGGTGCCGTTGCCAAACCCTTGTAGACCAGGGGCGACAGCTGCCAGCCATACCATGCGAAGGGGCGTGGCGTGCCAAGCATGTCATCCCAGGTAAATGGAATCCGGATCCCCTCAGACTGACACCTGTAACCAGGACATTATCAAGGGTGACCACATTGAGCCAGTGTAGTGGCATCATACTTGATGAGGGTGGGATACTGCCCAGGGTCAGGGACATGCCGGCCTGGGCTACACAATCTGAGTGGCCCTCTATGTGTCCTGTAATGTATCCCAGGGTGGTATGCCACCAGACGTAGACACCGGCATGGGCAATGACCGCGTCATACCTGCACATGCTGCGGAGTGACCTGAGTGCGTGCGTTATGTGGCGTATTCCAGCACCCGGAAGCAGCCTACTGTGATCATTCCCTTGTTCAGTATGGTGGGTGGGACGTCGGTGTGTCTGGCAGTGGCGTCACCCATTACAGGTGTGTCTGGCAGTGTGTGCGTCACCTTTGGGTCTCTGCCGGGTTAGCACACTGACGTTGGGAACCATGTGTTGCATGTCCTATGTCTTGTGGAGGCAGTAGCTTGTGTGTCTGCTTCAGAGGGCTCGTTAGGTTCGTGACATGTCCTACAGTGCCTCCAGGTATGTCTTAGTGTGTTCATGTGTTTGATTAGCATTTGCGATAGTCACATGTGACACTGGGTATGTGGTGTGCATTGTGTCCTTCCCCTCCCGCGTGGTCTTGCCGGTCATGGTTGGGGAGAGCACAGCCCCCTGTCTGGCTATATAGTTGCATCTGTCACATGTATTATGTTCATTGGGGAGGTGCAGCATGTCCGTGTCCATGAGGCACCTGTAACAGTGGCCAGGACGCCCAGATTCACCATCTGAACAGGAGAGGTCGCTAGCAATTGACCCGTCGACATGCCAGAGGATGTGAATGCATTTGCTGCGTAACCGGGTCAGAAGGCACCTATAGGGAAGTGGGCACACAAGGGGATTCTAGGACAGTGTAGTACTCCATTGAGTATACATGTACTTTATCTGTGTGGGAATACTATGGGAGCAGGTGCAGAGCTTTTGTGATGTAGAGAACAGACAGTCGGGAATGCAAGAAGAGAGGTCATACACATAAACCTGCGGAGCATGGAGCCGGATACAGTGTAACATTGCTTACACGGTACATGACGCACATGTCCACACATATACTGCACCTGACGCCTGTGGTCGGTGCCACAGGCTACGGTGGACAGAGACATCACATACATGGCATGACACAGTACAGGTATGGTGACATTCTGCGGTGTAGACGCAGTGTGTGTGCTGGCTACTGACCTCAGGTGTCACCTGTCAGCTGTGGTGCACAGTGTTCGACAGTCGGATGCTGTACCGGTATAGGAATATTCCCGCATTTGCGGGGCGTACACCTCTATGGCACACACACCATTGTGTGCAGATGGGGACACCTGTCTGTGTGGTCGGCACCCTCACAAGACAATGCACCGACGCGCAATGTCACAGGGGGTGGTCTTGCACAGGTGGCCAGTAAGGCTCACAGGTATGGAAATGACAGGGCTTTACAATGCAGCACCACTACGAGATGTTCACCCTGTGTGGTCAGTGTCCAGTCACAACACGATATCTGCATACACCCTCTCAACAGGCAGCAGACATACACACATGTCGACACACCGACATGGTGGTGGCCACACATGTCTACATGGAGGGATGACGTGTTGCATGTACTACACCATCCACATCGGTGCACCCCACACTGAGGTAAGTACAGAGCTCTACCATGGTGTACAGTGATGTGTGGCACGTGGCACATAGTTCCCCCGATCTGTGGCATACATGGGCACACATTCCTGCACACATGTTGGTGCTAGGAATGCCACACCCACTACATGGGATTTGTGCAGGCGTGCAGCGGTATGTGGTGCATCCTGCATACTACCACTGTATCCGGCATCTGTGCCAATATCTGCACTTGGGTGGTGGTAGGGGTTACAGTGGCAATGTGACATATGGTCGAACCCGCATGGCTGATGGGTATGCATCATGGCAGCGCTGTCATGTAAAGGCGACATAGCGGACTGTATGCACATGGCAGGGTAGGACGGTGTGTGACACACCTGTGACCAGCACCTGCACACATGCATGTGGACAGGTGTTTAAACAAATGGTGTACACACAGACTGCCATGCGTGCTGTTACTATGCCACCATATGACGGCCCCCATGATGGGTATGCATGTGTGAGAGGGTTGCAACTGTGTTACGGACACCAGACACCATGCCTGCACGGCTGCACCGTGCACAGTACACGTGTCACATGTATCCCCTGTTGCCATGTGTGTATGCATTGCTACGTTGTGACATGTGTGTCAACATGCATGGAACATGGACTGTGGTTTGGTATCACAGCTGTCACAGGCAAACTGTACAAGGGTATGTGTCCCTGTGAACACCGCCACACCCTGTAGGGGGTGCATACCACAGACATGTGTCCACCTTCCCTTCGTGTGTATTACTGCGTACGCCTGTGTCATGCATGTGGTCCATCACAGGCCTCGTATGTGTCCTGCGTGCAGTCCATGCACACAGCCTGGAAACCACATATGTGACATATCCGGACAATGTTTCACTGCGGTACAGCTGCAGTCATGTGTCATACCTGTGTCAGGCCCGTGGCATGTGTGGAGCACGCCTGTCTGTGTATACCGGTACGGGTGGACTACATCACACCTGTGGGATCATTGATAGTACATGTGTACTCTGCACGACGGACGTACACCGCCACATAGTCTTCTGGACATATGTCACATGCAGTTTCTGGACCATGAGGCATACTGCTGCACCGATAACAAGGTGCTGGCATAGCAGTTACAGTGTTCACTTCGGTGTGTACATGTTCAGCCTGCACCCATGGCACCTGTGCTGTCATCTGTGTTTGTACGTGTGACTGCATGTGTGTCCACCCTGTGCATATGTACGGGTTTACCTGGCCGTGACTTGTGGTGTGTGCACTCCGTCTGCATGCCAGAAGGTGCGTAGCACATACTACGTGTGTGAGCATGGCCGGGTCGCTGTTGTGTGGCTGGACACACACGACGGTCCACAGTCTGCCTCCCATGCCGTCGCCCCATGTGTATGCATGTCTGCTCTGTGCCGATTCTAAGTGTCTGAGCATGCCCAGTGAGCAGCTGTGTAGATAGACACACAGTACAGTGCACACCGTGCCCGACTGCATTGATACCCCGGGTGCATGCCTGTTTCCCCTTCGCAACTGCCACGTCTGTGGCATGGCCGAGTTGCTGTTGTGTGGCTGGACACACACGACGGTCCACAGTCTGCCTCCCATGCCATCGCCCCATGTGTATGCATGTCTACTCTGTGCCGATTCTAAGTGTCTGAGCATGCCCAGTAAGCAGCTGTGTAGATGGACACACAGTACAGTGCACCCCGCGCCCGACTGCGTTGATACCCCGTGAGCATGTCTGTCTCCCCTTTGCAACCGCTAGGTGTGAGAGGCATGGCCAGTACACCTGTCGGGGGTACACACGACAGTCGGCACCGATGTCTGCTACTAGGCGTGTAGCCATGGCCAATGACATCCTGCATAGCCATGGTGACCATCCAGGTGACTCATATGTGGCTGTCATGCCACATTGGCTGCCTACATCCTGCACGCCGGATGCCCTCTCATAGGGTATACTGTCATGTGGTGCATCCCGTATTCATGTCGTGATGTACTGCTCCGTAGCTATTTGGTATTCCCGACTGCAGCACTACCGTGTTACTGTACGGCCACCTTGGGATGGTAACAGGCTGTGTGACTGCGCACTCTGTCTTCATTCCCTATCGGCTGCATTGCCTCTGCAGATGATACCACCCACCTAGGGGTATGCCTCCTGACAGTGCTGTGCTCAGTAATCCCGGTAGCGCGTTCTGTAAATGCTTCATGCTGTAGTGAGTTCATGTAGGTAGGCGTAGGTTCGACTCTCGGCCCTTCCCTGTGTGTGTGTGTGTGTGTGTGTGTGTGTGTGTGTGTGTGTTTCCAGCTGCCTCTGCAGATGAACATGCTTTTAGACGCTTCGCAACACATACCTTGGCTATTAGCAGCTATTCTCTTACGGGTGATGTCACCCGCCTAGAAGTATGCCTGTGACAGCGCTGTGCTCGGTAATCTTGGTAGCGTGTTCTGTAAATGCTTCATGCTGTAGTGAGTTCCTGTAGGTAGGCGTAGGTTCGACTCTCGGCCCTTCCCTGTGTGTGTGTGTGTGTGTGTGTGTTTCCAGCTGCCTCTGCAGATGAACATGCTTTTAGATGCTTCGCAACACATACCTTGCCTATTGCCAGCTATACTCTTATGGGTGATGTCACCCGCCTAGAAGTATGCCTCTGACAGCGCTGTGCTCGGTAATCTCGGTAGCGCGTTCTGTAAATGCTTCATGCTGTAGTGAGTTCATGTAGGTAGGCGTAGGTTCGACTCCTGGCCCTTCCCTGTGTGTGTGTGTTTCCAGCTGCCTTTGCAGATGAACATGCTTTTAGACGCTTCGCAACACATACCTTGCCTATTGCCAGCTATTCTCTTACGGGTGATGTCACCCGCCTAGAAGTATGCCTCTGACAGCGCTGTGCTCAGTAATCTCGGTAGCGTTCTGTAAATGCTTCATGCTGTAGTGAGTTCATGTAGGTAGGCATAGGTTCGACTCTCGGCCCTTCCCTGTGTGTGTGTGTGTGTTTCCAGCTGCCTCTGCAGATGAACATGCTTTTAGATGCTTCGCAACACATACCTTGGCCATTGCCAGCTATTATCTTACGGGTGATGTCACCCGCCTAGAAGTATGCCTCTGACAGTGCTGTGCTCAGTAATCTCGGTAGCGCATTCTGTAAATGCTTCATGCTGTAGTGAGTTCATGTAGGTAAGCGTAGGTTCGACTCTCGGCCCTTCCCTGTGTGTGTGTGTGTGTGTGTGTGTGTGTTTCCAGCTGCCTCTGCAGATGAACATGCTTTTAGACGCTTCGCAACACATACCTTGGCTATTGCCAGCTATTAGCTTCCGGGTGATGTCACCCGCCTAGAAGTATGCCTCTGACAGCGGTGTGCTCAGTAATCTCGGTAGCGCGTTCTGTAAATGCTTCATGCTGTAGTGAGTTCATGTAGGTAGGCGTAGGTTCGACTCTCGGCCCTTCCCTGTGTGTGTGTGTGTGTTTCCAGCTGCCTCTGCAGATGAACATGCTTTTAGATGCTTCGCAACACATACCTTGGCTATTGCCAGCTATTATCTTACAGGTGATGTCACCCGCCTAGAAGTTTGCCTCTGACAGCGCTGTGCTCAGTAATCTCGGTAGCGTTCTGTAAATGCTTCATGCTGTAGTGAGTTCATGTAGATAGGCATAGGTTCGACTCTCAGCCCTTCCCTGTGTGTGTGTGTGTGTTTCCAGCTGCCTCTGCAGATGAACATGCTTTTAGACGCTTCGCAACACATACCTTGGCTATTGCCAGCTATTCTCTTACGGGTGATGTCACCCGCCTAGAAGTATGCCTCTAACAGCGCTGTGCTCAGTAATCTCGGTAGCGCGTTCTGTAAATGCTTCATGCTGTAGTGAGTTCATGTAGGTAGGCGTAGGTTCGACTCTTGGCCCTTCCCTGTGTGTGTGTGTGTGTGTGTGTGTGTTTCCAGCTGCCTCTGCAGATGAACAAGCTTTTAGATGCTTCGCAACACATACCTTGGCTATCAGCGGCCATTCCTTTACGGATGTTGTCACCCACCTGTACATGTGCCTCTGACGGTGGTGTGTTCCGTGGTCCACGTAGCGCATTCCATACCTGTGTCATACGTTTGTGCGGTTGGGTATGTGGGGGTGTGGTCAATCACCATGCCTGCCACATGTGTGTGTGTCCATGCTCCCAGCTGCATCGGTTCATAGGGTATGGCTTTGAGGTTTACGCAAAACACTCATATCCTGCCACCATCCCTGTGTTTGTGGATGGTGAGACGCAGGTCGTGTACTGCTTGTGTGCCTGCTGTGGTTGGCAACCTCCGTAGCGTGTTCTCCACGTGCACCCTGCTATGGTGTGGTGGGGTGGTGCTGTGTACATTACACTCACGGGCCTGCCACATGTGTCCGTCTGTATCTCTGTCATTGTATATCTACGTACCTATGTTGTGCCCGTACTGCTGCTCTAGCATGGACAGCTGTCTTTCCCATGTATCGCATATTTGCATGGCTGACACATATAACTGTGGTACGTTGCATATCCACTCATTGTCCATGCACCGTTCGTATTCCAGAATACCCTAAAGACATCTGCTGGATATCGTGGCAGACAGCTATCCTTGCTGTCCTGACACTGTACCCATACACGCCATACACCTTGTGTGTACTTGCCTATTTATGGTGTGTGTATGTCTACCTGTGCTGTATGCATGGCCGTGTGTGTGTCCCGCTATAGCCATCTGTGCAGGTGTCGCCACTATGGGTAATCCTTGTGGACCGCTGTTTCATGTGCACGTCTGCACATACCTGCAGACCGTACTACCCCTCCTACGGCAGCGGCCTTAGATCGACTGCTGCCCTAGGCTGTAGGGCTCCATGGCGCCCACCACCACAACACATGGTGCCCCCATCTTGGTATACCTACATGACACACCTACTAGACAGGTGGCCCTACTAGTGCGGCGCCCTGGGCAGCCGCAGGATTGGTGTATGCCTACGGCCGGCTATGGGCACATCACAAGGCATACATCTACATTCGGTGTTTTACGACGTCTAGGTTATAATACCAGAGGGGGGACCTCATCAGCTATGCTACAGAATGCGGATTTAGATGGATTAGTAGGTGGAGGGTTGGCCACACACCAGGGCTGACCGATGGAACACTGATGAGGCCTCTTTTGAGAAGCAGGTGGAGTAAACCCCCGTAACAGGAATGTAGCTTAGGTACAGATGTAGAGTTAACACACATTTGTCCACTCTTTCAGTTCTGTACCACTGTATTACAGTGATATGCTATGCATATCTTCTATATACATTGTTAGATCTTTGATTGATGAGTATTCGGCATAGTACAGTATCATATAATACATGTGTTAATAGGATGCTTTCTGAGATGTTAACATATGTGTGTGTGGCTAACATTGCGTCTGTGCTTCCTATGCTGTGGTTACATGTTCATTGTTTGCATAGAAAGTAACAAATGGAAGTGTAAGGGGGGATATTTAAAGCCTGGATGCTTCTATGTTATGTGTAAGTCTCACGGAGCCTACGGGTGAAAGCGCTTACATGTCTATGAAGTAACCTTTGTATACCATATGAGACCTGTCGTGGACAAAATGTCTACCTTGACTGTTTCATCTACCTATGTCTGACTTGGTTTGTGTGCCATAAGGTGCCAGCGGGTCTTTGATGTTGATTAGGTGTATTCCATGGTCAATTGACATTAATCCTATTAATTCACTGAAGGATGTTCTTCATTGGTGGAAACGCCATAATTTGACCATCGTATGGCTTTCCTAGCTGACGTTGATATTGTGCCATTGGTATGTGTTCCACAGGTCACCCATTTGTTCCACGGTATGGAAGCGTGTGATCCCCATTTTGGTGCTGGCAGATTGAGTGCTGTATACGCGGTATTGCACAGCGGTCTGGCTTTGTATGGGGAGTGTCTACTGTAGTCCCTATCTGTATTTCCTGTGTTATGCCTCACTGCAGCTGTGTGGTTACACCAGGTTCGCAGTTATGGGTGCCATCTTGGTCCTACGCTTGTCCATCCCTAGCGATTGCCTACTGGACACTGGTATGGAGCAGTATACATTTCACACCTGCATTTAGCATTAGCCGGTGGATGCTTTGCACAATCAGTGGGGAGTAAGGCACGTGCTACTCCCACATACCTCCCACGGTGCGGGACAACGTATTATCTGCCAAACAACACCGAGCCCCGTTTCTGCATACCCAGGATCCCATGGCTGCAACCCTCGAAGGTACCCATTACACATCCGGCATGTGTGCGGGAATGGGATGTGGACGCACCTCTATGGACTCTACAATCTGGGAATATCTGTTCATATGTCCTGCATTCCGTGGACAGTTGTAATCAACCCTGAACACGCTGGGGGTGCATATGTCTGGCTGTACCGTAGTCACGGCTGTCAGTTCTTCTGGGTCTCTCGATCGCAGCTGGTTGACATTGCGACGGATGAATCTCTGGGGTCCTACTATGAACACCATTGTGCATATGTACAGTGTAGACCTTGTTGGACTGTGTCCATCTGGCTAGTGGGTTTGACTGCTGCTGTATGTTCCCCAATCGCGGATGTCTGCTTGCTACCCATATTATGTAGTGCTACGTTAACCAGGTTATTCTAAACTGAAACCGGATGGTGTAAATCCAATGATGCAGGCTAGGAAATGCTTTAAGTAATCCTCAAATGTCCCATTATGATATGTCCGCCACTGTATTGTCAAAATGACACAACCAAAACATGTAGATCCTATTAATTCATTGAAGGATGTTCTTTATAAGCGTGAACGCCATAGTTTAAGGATCCTATGACTTTCCTAGTTGACGTTGTTGGTGTGCCATTAGTATGTGTTCCGCAGGTCGCCCATTTGTTCCGTGGTATGGAAGCGAGTGATCCCCATTTCCTTGCTGGCAGATTGAGTGCTGTATGCGCCGGTATTACGGCGGTCTGACTTTGTATGTGGAGTCTCTACTGTAGTCCCTATCTGTATTCCCTGTGTTTTGCCTTACTACAGCTGTGTGATTCCACCAGGTTTGCAGTTATGGGTGCCATCTTGGCCGTACGTTTGTCCATCCATGGGAACTGCCTAATGGACACTGGTATAGGGCTGTACACATTTCACAGCTGCATTTAGCATTCTCCGGTGGATGATTTGCATTATTAGTGCGGAGTAACGCATATGCCATACCCACATCCCTCACACGGGGCAGGACAACGGATCATCTGCCAATCAACACCGAGACCCATTTCTGCATACCCACGATCCCATGGCTGCAACCCTCGACAGTAGCCATTGCACATCCTCCATGTGTGCGGGAATGGGATGTGGACGCACTTCTATGGACTGGACAATCTGGGGATTTCTGTGCATATCACCTGCATTTCATGGACAGTTGTCATCAACCTTGAACACGCTGGTGGTGCATATATGTAGCTGTGCCGTAATCATGGCTGTCACTTCATCTGGGTCTCCCGATCGCAGCAGGTTGACATTGCGTACGGATACATTTTTGGGTCCTACAATGGACACCAATGTGCATATGTAAAGTGTAGAACTTATTGGACTGTGTCCATCTGGCCAGTGGGTTTGACTGCTGATGTATGTTCAGCAATCACGGATGTCTGTTTGAGTACCCATATTATGTAGTGCTACGTAAACCGGGTTTTCCGCCACTGAACCCAAATGGTGTAATTCCAATGATGCAGGCTAACAATTGCTTTAACTAATCCGCAGATATCCCATTGGGACATTCCCGCCTCTGTATTGTCAAATTAACACGAACAAAACATGTAGATCCTATTAATTCATTGAAGGATGTTCTTTATATGTGGGTGCGCCATAGCTTAACCATCCTATAACCTTCCTAGTTGGCGTTGTTGGTGTGCCATTAGTATGTGTTCCGCAGGTCGCCCATTTGTTCCGCGGTATTGAAGCGAGTGATCCCCATTCTCTTGCTGGCAGATTGAGTGCTGTGTACGCCGGTATTATACGCGGTCTGACTTTGTATGTGGAGTCTCTACTGTAGTCCCTATCTGTATTCCCTGTGTTTTGCCTTACTACAGCTGTGTGATTCCACCAGGTTTGCAGTTATGGGTGCCATCTTGGCGTCACGTTTGTCCATCCTTGGGAAATGCCTACTGGACACTGGTGTAGGGCTGTACCCATTTCACAGCTGCATTTAGCATTTTCCGGTGGATGATTGTCATTATTGGTGGGGGGTAAGGCATGTGCTATACCCACATCCCTCCCACTGGGCGGGACAACGGATTATCTGCCAAACAACACCGAGCCCCATTTCTGCATACCCACGATCCCATGGCTGCAGCCCTCGACGGTACCCATTATACATTCTTCATGTGTGCGGGACTGAGATGTGGGCGCACATCTATGGACACGGCCATATGGGTATTTCTGCTCATATGTTCTGCATTTCATGGACACCTGTCATCAACCTTAAACACGCTGGTGGTGCATATGTCTAACAGTGCCATAGTCATGGCTGTTATGCCTTCAGCGTCGCTTCCTCCATCACGTTTATCTTGCATAGGGCTAAAATTTTGGGTCCTACAATGGACACCAATGTGCATATGTAAAGTGTAGAACCTGTTGGACTGTGTCCATCTGGCCAGTGGGTTTGACTGCTGCTGTATGTTCCCCAATCGCGGGTGTGTGTTTGACTACACATATTATGTAGTGCTACGACATCCAGGTCTTTCAAACCTGAAACCGAATGGTGTACATCCAAAGATGCAGGTTAGCAACTGCTTTACATAATCCTCAGAAGTCACAATACGAAATATCCGCCACTGTATTGTCAAAATAACACCACCATGACATGTGGATCCTATTAATTCATTGAAGGATGTTCTTTATATGTGGGTACGCCATAGCTTGACCATCCTATAACCTTCCTAGTTGACGTTGGTGGTGTGCCATTAGTATGTGTTCCGCAGATCGCCCATTTGTTCCGCAGTATGGAAGCGAGTGAGCCCCATTTTTTTGCTGGCAGATTGAGTGCTGTCTACGCCGGTATTCGCGCGCCGGTCTGGCTTAATATGGGGGGTGTGTACTGTGGTCCCTATCTGTATTTTCTGTGTTATGCCTTACTGCAGCTGTGGAATTACACCAGGTTTGCAGTTATGGGTGACCATCTTGGTCGTACGTTTGTCCATCCATGGGAAATGCCTACTGGACACTGGTATAGGGCTGTACACATTTCACAGCTGCATTTAGCATTTTCCGGTGGATGATTTGCATTATTGGTGGGGGGTAAGGCATGTGCTATACCCACATCCCTCCCACTGGGCGGGACAACAGATTATCTGCCAAACAACACCGAGCCCCATTTCTGCATAACCACGATCCCATGTCTGCAACCCTCGACGGTACCCATTGCACATCCTTCATGTGTGCAGGAATGGGATGTGGACGCACGTCTATGGACTCGGCAACCTGGGGAGTCCTATTCATATGTCCTGCATTTCATGGACACTTGTCATCAACCTTGAACACGCTGGTGGTGCACATATCTAGCTGTGCCGTAGTCACGGCTGTCAGTTCCTCTGGGTCTCTCGATCGCAGCCGGTTCACATTGCTTACGGATAAATTTTTGGGTCCTACAATGGACACCAATGTGCATATGTAAAGTGTAGAACTTATTGGACTGTGTCCATCTGGCCAGTGGGTTTGACTGCTTCTGTATGTTCAGCAATCACGGATGTCTGTTTGAGTACCCATATTATGTAGTGCTACGTAAACCGGGATTTCCACCACTGAACCCAAATGGTGTAATTCCAATGATGCAGGCTAACAATTGCTTTAAGTAATCCGCAGATATCCCATTGGGACATTCCCGCCTCTGTATTGTCAAATTAACACGAACAAAACATGTAGATCCTATTAATTCATTGAAGGATGTTCTTTATATGTGGAGTGCGCCATAGCTTAACCATCCTATAACCTTCCTAGTTGACGTTGTTGGTGTGCCATTAGTATGTGTTCCGCAGGTCGCCCATTTGTTCTGCGGTATGGAAGCGAGTGATCCCCATTCTCTTGCTGGCAGATTGAGTGCTGTGTACGCCGGTATTCGCACGGCGGTCTGACTTTGTATGTGTAGTCTCTACTGTAGTCCCTATCTGTATTTCCTGTGTTATGCCTTACTACAGCTGTGTGATTCCACCAGGTTTGCAGTTATGGGTGCCATCTTGGCCGTACCTTTGTCCATCCATGGGAACTGCCTAATGGACACTGGTATAGGGCTGTACACATTTCACAGCTGCATTTAGCATTCTCCGGTGGATGATTTGCATTATTAGTGCGGAGTAACGCATATGCCATACCCACATCCCTCACACGGGGCGGGACAACGGATCATCTGCCAATCAACTCCGACACCCATTTCTGCATACCCACGATCCCATGGCTGCAACCCTCGACAGTACCCATTGCACATCCTCCATGTGTGCGGGAATGGGATGTGGGCGCACATCTATGGACTCGACAATCTGGGGATTTCTGTGCATATGTCCTGCATTTCATGGACAGTTGTCATCAACCTTGAACACGCTGGTGGTGCATATATGTAGCTGTGCCGTAGTCACGGCTGTCACTTCATCTGGGTCTCGATCGCAGCCGGTTGACATTGCGTACGGATAAATTTTTGGGTCCTACAATGGACACCAATGTGCATATGTAAAGTGTAGAACATGTTGGACTGTGTCCATCTGGCCAGTGGTTTTGACCGCTGCTGTATGTTCCCCAATCGCGGATGTGTGTTTGACTACACATATTATGTTGTGCTATGAAACCCATGTTTTACTACGATTAACCCAAATGGTGTTAATGTAATGCTGCAGGTTGGCAACTGCTTTAAGTAATCCTCAGAAGGCCCAGTAGGACATATACGCCACTGTATTGTCAATATAACACAGCCAGAACATGTAGACCCTATTGATTCATTGAAGGATGTTCTTTATAAGCGGGAACGCCAGTGTTTAAACATCCTATGACCTTCCTAGTTGACGTTGTTGGTGTGCCATTGGTATGTGTTCCACTGGTCACCCATTTGTTCCGCAGTATGGCAGCGAGTAATCCCCATGTTGTTGCTGGCAGATTGAGTGCTGTGTACACCTGTATTCGCACGGCGGTCTGGATTTCTATGGGGAGTGTCTACTGTAGTTGCCATCTGCATTTCCTGTGTTATGCCTTACTGCAGCTGTGTAATTCCACCGGGCTTGCAGGTATGGGTGCCATCCTGGTCATAGGCTTGTCCATCCATGGGGATTGCCTACTGGACACTGTTATGGCCTGTACACATTCCACACCTGCATTTAGCATTATCCGGTGGATGCTTTGCATTATTAGTGGGGAGTAGGTCATGTGCTACACCCACATCACTCCCACGGGGCGTGACAACGGCTTATCTGCCAAACAACACCGAGCCCCATTTCTGCATACCCAAGATCCCATGGCTGCAACCCTCGACAGTACCCATTACACATCCTTCATGTGTGCGGGACTGGGATGTGGACGCACATGTATGGACACGTCGATCTGGGGATTTCTGTTCATATGTCCTGCATTTCATGGACACCTGTCATCAACCTTAAACATGCTGGTGGTGCATATGTCTAACTGTGCCATAATCACGGCTATCGCATCATCTGGTGGTTGGAAATGGCTGGATGGAATTCTGTTAGGAGAAATTTTTGGGTCCTACAATGGACACCAATGTGCATATGTAAAGTTAGATGTTGCTGGACTGTGTCCAACTGGCCAGTGGTTTTGACTGCTGCTGTATGTTCCCCAATCGCGGATGTCTGTTTGACTACCCATTCTACGTGGTGCTACATAAACCAGGTGTTTTAGAACTGTGAACAAATGGTGTACATCCAAATATGCAGGTTAGCAACTGCTTTAAATAAACCTCAGGCGTCCCAATAGGACATATCTGTCACTGTATTTTCAACATAACACCACCAGAACATGTTGATCCCCTATGTATTCATTGAAGCATGTTTTCTTTATAGGTGTGAACGCCATAGTTTACATATCCTAGTTGACGTTGTTGGTGTGCCATTAGTATGTGTTCCACAGGTCGCCCATCTGTTCCGCAGTATGGTAGCGAGTGCTCCCCATTTTGTTGCTGGCAGATTGAGTGCTGTGTACGCCGGTGTTCGCACGGCGGTCCAACTTTGTATGGGGAATGTCAACTGTAGTCCCTATGTGTATTTCCTGTGTTATGCCTTACTGCGGCTGTGTAATTCCACCGGGTTTGCAGTTATGGGTGCCATCTTGGTCGTACGCTTGTCCATCCATGAGAATTGCCTACTGGACACTGGTATAGGGCTGTACACATTTCACACCTGCATTTAGCATTCTCCGGTGGATGCTTTGCATTATTAGTGGGGAGTAAGGCAGGTGCTACGCCCACATCCCTCCCACAGGGCGGGACAATGGATTATCTGCCAAATGACACCGAGCCCTGTTTCTACATACCCAGGATTCCTTGGCAGCAACAGTCGACAGTACCCATTACACATCCTTCATGTGTGCGGGACTGGGATGTGGACGCACTTCTATGGACTCGGAACTCTGGGGATTTCTGTGCATATGTGCTGCATTTCATGGACAGTTGTCATCAACATTGAACACGCTGGTGGTGCATATGTCTAGCTGTGCTGTGGTCATGACTGTCGCTTCTCCTGGTTGGACGATGAAGGCTGGCAGGTATTCCATACGGGACAATTTTTGGGTCCTACAATGGACACCAATGTGCATATGTAAAGTGTAGAGCTTGTCGGACTGTGTCCATGTGGCCAGTGGTTTTGACTGCTGCTGTGTGTTCACCAATCACGGATGTCTGCTTGACTACCCATAGTGTGTAGTGCTACGGAAACCATGTTTTCCAAAACCGGAACCAAATGGTGTACATCCAATGATGCAGGTTAACAACCGCTTTAATTAATCCCCAGAGGTCCCAGTAGGGAAGTATCGCCACTTTATTGTCGGAATGACACCACCATACCAGGTAAATCACGGGCACTTTGGCCCGGTCTTACTGGCCATTTGCAAGTGTAATTAGCAGACACGTGTCAATACATGTATAATAATACATATTGTAATACCGACGTTAATCTATGTTATTTGGACAATGGCTTCTGCTATTGACATACGTTGCTGTGGGTGTTGCTGGTTACCATACACATGGCTTTCTCAAAGGCTGAATTCACAATTCTGAACACTACTGTGGTCTCCTTTAAGGACCCTGAGCCAGTGGTCAACAGTACTCAAGCCACTGCATCACTTACATATGCCTTCTACCGGTACCTACAGGACTGCATGGATCAGGCATTCCCTTACCCAACTGTGGTTCATTGTACCAATGCCAAGCATCCAGTGTGGTGTACCCCAGCCATACACAAGCTGTACAACGAGAGGAGGTGGCTACTACAAGGCAGAGCAGACACCTTGTGAGGTATGACACCCTTGCTCATTATATGTGAAGAGCTACAGGCTGTCATGACATGGTCGGGGCAGGTTCCACAGATATATCTCCATGGACTCGGCAGACAATCATACAGCCTTCATTTGCTATGCTGGACACCTGGGAGGTAACTCACACATATGCTCTGACTGGGTTCACAATGATGTGGAGTTTACTGAACATACACACATTGCCAACATACGGGCTGACAGGTTCGGTGAAGACATCTCCACCCCCTCCCCCCCACATGGAGAGATGTCTGTACCAGCGGTTTGTGGACCCGAATGTTCTGTAACGCACGGGTGGGACATGCTCTCTCCAGGGTAGTGAACACAGCATCCATGGGACCAGCTGGTGTCCCGACTGTGTACTCCGCGATCTCATTGAGGAATTAGACCCACAGTTAGGACAGCTGTTTATTCTTAGCCTCACCTCGGGTAGCGTACCCAAGTTGTGTCGCACGGCGACTGTAGTCCCACTTCACAGGGCCAGTGCCTCCACTGACCCTGGTTATTACTGTCCCATTACCATGAGAAGACTTATCTGCAAAGACATGGGGAGGGATCATACTGCGGCCCGTAGATGACGACATAGGGGACCTGCATACTTTGCATCCAACCCAGTTTGGCTTGGTCAGGGGCGGTTCATGCGTTTAAATCCTGGTTGACGTTTTAGGGACTGTCACGAGGCCATTGATGGGGTCTTGCAGTCCATACAGCCTACCTCGACCTGGCAAAGGCCTTCAACACAATACCCCCCTCGGGTATCATTGATAAACCCATTGGCTTGGATGTGAACACGTACATCGCAGGATGGGTTGCAAACTGGCTAGGTGACACGACCCACGCGGTCATAGTTGCTGGCAGCATGTCGGACTTACTGCCTGTCACAGGTGGTGTCCCACGGGGCTCTGCCCTGGGTCCACTCTTTTTCTACATCTACATTTCCACAGTACAAGCACACACAGGGGTGTTATGGCTGACATTGTTTGTAGATGACTGCGAACCGGGTGCCATAGTGGGACGGACATCTGACACAGATATCCTTCAAAGGGGCCTCCCAGATATGTATATCTGCTGTCAGGGACATGGCCTACAGCTAAATGCCAGGTAATGCATAGTCATACCCGTCGGGAAGAACGAGGTCACCCCTGTCCGGCATATGGGTGGCAGTCCACTGAGCACGGGGATAATTACCAGGGATCTGGGGACCCAGGTTGTCGGTCACCATTCGTTCGACACACACGTTGCTATCGTGGTTCGGTAGAACTTCTACATTGCCCACCTGATCATGCAGGGATTCACATCTAGATCAGGGTAGGTCATCGTCTCCTTGTACTCATTACGTGTTACACCTATGATTGAGTACATTGCCCCATTCGGAGGGTATCTGACCCGACATCTACAGCAGCTGGGAAGGCCCCATAGGTTAATCGTCAGACAGATGCAGGGTGTCAGGGATTTGTGTTATGCTGCCCCACTGTTAGGACTCCTGCTCCATTCAGTCACATACCTCTTGTTCGGTGTTGACCTGTGCCTGACATACGAGGCCATGTCGACCCATATTTGATGACTATGCTTCACCTACTGGATCTACATCCCTCGGAACCACAAGGGCAGGTGACGTGAACCTTGACACGGTCATTAATAGGATGTGTTGGAGTGACACATACGTCACCCAGACACTCACTATGCTGTGGATCTACATCACAGTACATGTGAGGCAGAGAACCTTGCTAGCCTTGTTCAAGGGGGATCTTGTCCGTTGGATGGGAGATTGCAGATATACCCCAGGGATTACATCATTGTCACTGCTTGACAGAGGTACAGCAATATAATAGGCATTTTATCTCCGGACCGGAGGGTTGGCAAAGGAATCCTAACTATGGCCTAGGGTTATGGCTGACCTTGGGTAGATAGCCTACTCTGTACCTATGGACCTATGAACCTATGTTCATAGTTTGTCCCATTCACACTTGTCTATCCCCTATCCTCTTTCTCATGTGTATATTTCTGTGGCACGTGATTGACCTCTGTATTACCTGCAGGTATGCTGTCTACAGTGCACACACGTCACGGTTGATTACAGTGTATCTGTGTCCCTACCTCTGTGATACTGAGGACTACCACACATCCTTCACAGCATTACATGCATATGCCCATTCTATTATTCTTTGGCCTATGGGAGGGTGTTAAGGCAACGGTTACATGTGTCCCTGTTTGTGCGCACGTCATGGTGGTCTTTGACCAGCCTCCGTTGCAGTCGTGGGATGGACGGTAGTGTTGGTGTGTGTTTTGCATGTGTTTTCACTGCCGGTACATATGTGGGAGGTGGGGTTGGCACATGTTCCTCTTTGCAGGGGGCCCCATCATGGAGTTTTGTGTCATGCATCTACACTTGGCACGTGCCATATGTCCTGTGCTATTCCCACAGTCGTGTATGCCTTCATGCATTACTACTGCATGTTACTGGCTGTTTGTATGTGGTACACATGGCTATTATGGTGGTTGGCTTGGCCTATTCCCATGCTATGACATACCCATCCATCCAGGCATATGCATGTTATTCCGTCCTTTGCGTTGGCCGTGGGTGTTTGGCCATCTGGCAACGCTACTGTCAACATGTGATGTCCCACCTTCCCCTTCTGTGCCTGTGGCACCCTGTTAGGGCGTCCTGTTTGGTAGGCAGATGTTCCGCTATATGTGTTGTGTTTGACATGTCTGCATAGCTAATCATCGGTACGGTGGTTGAACATACCGCCTTGTCCAGATGTGTACAGTTATGTGCACCGTGGCGTGTGCACGCCTATGGGGTTTGGACAGGTCCATACCACATGCGGGATGTACACATTCTGCCGACACATTCACATGCAGCCATTTGCATATCTGTACCTGAGGTGGGTTGTTAACATGTGGGGTACATATTTGCCAGTGTGGCACTGCCTAAGACAATACTTCATACCACATTTCAGGTATGCCCATTGTGTGTAGGTGTGTAGCTGCGCAAGGCTGCTAGCTGGGTTGGGTGCACGGTCGTACATGGGTGCGGGATACATGCTATGATGGGGCTATTGTGTATTACATTTGCATGCATGAGTTCTGCTTCTGGATATTATGCTTAGACATACGCCGTCCTATGTGTATGCAACGAGCACGTTGCTGGGTGTGGTACATGTTGCTATGCACATGTTTGCCTGTGTTTAGGGTATCTTGTTTCCTTCTTGTTGTTATATCGACACGGCTACCCGGCTGTGTACTCTCACTACTGCTGGTGACCATGCCCATGTCGCTACTTCTATGTTGGTGCGGCGCGCTGACATGCTGCGGTACACCTTCACTGGGTATGCCCACTGACAGTGCATTGCAGGACAGACATGGTATTACGCGTATCCTTTGTTCCTTGGACGGGTACACTTAGGGCTTCGTGGGTTGATGTTTGGTTCTCCGTTTTGTTGGGACGGGTACTATGTTGCATAGTCTGCGTACGTTTCATTCTCCACAGGCCCTGGCTGGTGCGGTTACTATTACGGGCGGCCTGTGGAAGTCAGCATTTTAGGTTGCTCATTGCCTGCCGGCTTGGCCACTCCTCCGGACGCATCCTACTTGGGCTCACTCACGTGCCCTACGCACGTGTCTGTGGTTGCGGCGAGCACTCATTACTATGCATATGGCGCTGCTACGCCGACTATTCACTGCACCGCCGGCACAAGCCTTACACCGGCCTTGTGCCAAGCTTCATGAATCCCGGGACTTCCTAGACCAGACTATTAACAGACCCTCTAGAGAACAGTATATACCTGGTCATAGCAAGCGTAGCACCGGCATATACCATCCTTAGGGTAGCCCCTCTCACTGATGAAGTCAGCCCACAAACTAGTAACCTTCTTCATCAAAATATACAAACAGAAAACATACCATTGAACTGAAAGACTTTAAATGTACAAATCTCCTGCAGTTCTATGATGACGTCTCTAAATTCAGGTATAACACTATTACCCATAATGCTGAATTTGCAAAACGTTTTGCAGAAAGAGTCTACTTGCACTGGCAAAATCCATCAAATTGTCATTCTAGCCAGATCCAGTTGGATGGGAAAAGATTAAAAGCAAACCAGTGTGGTGGTGCATAAGCATTAATAAACTATATAATAAAAGGAATACACTCTTAAACTTAAATAGCATATCAAAAGATCCCAAAATTTGTGAGAAGATTAAACATCTGATTAAGAAGTCAAAAAGAACATCAGAAAAATTACAGCATCCTATGAACTATGACTATATACATAAGACAGAGTGAAATACAAATCCTTCTTTAGTTATGTTTGAAAAATAAAAAATAGCACCCAACATTGCTCTTAGCTTATTAACAATCCTACTGCTTATTATATCCAGTGAATATTGCCTGGCAATCCTGCTCCATTCCTTGTAGATAAGATTTTTCTGTCATTATTTTTCACTAGAGTGCTACTAACTTATTTCTTCTTTATTTGTTGATTTTGCACTTTTAATAATTTTAGAGATCACTAATGTTTGACATTACCTTGTAAAGATAGCTTGTTATTTTTGCAAAAGCATTACATGCTCAAGCAATCTTTTTTGTGCTCTAACATTAAGAGGACTGGGACAGTCCATGTAGTGATAGTAGGTGGTGGTCATTTTATTAGTCAGAGGACTGGAAGCAAATTTCCTGTGTTTTAAGTGCCTGTATATATGTGGTGGGCTTGCATGCTACTGCCCATTGTGCAGCAGTGGTTAGTAGTGCGTGTATAGAAGCATACACCTAGAAGACATATTTTCCCTACAAAACCACCTCTGAAACTTTACCAGTAACTTGATGAATGTAGAACAACTTCTTTGCACACTGAGCAGCACAGAACAGCTAGTCTGCACGTTGAGGAGCACTGTCCCTTGAATTTTGTATTACATAGCTAAGTATAGTCTAACCTCTAGCCACAGAAGCACCCTTAGTCAGCCCACTGTTAACCACTATTGTACTGCACCCTTATAGCTCACCAAATAAAAGACCTGACATTATGGATAACTAAGTATTTTCCCAATGTCTCTGCAACCAGTTTGCTGGCTATGTGTATACTGAGACAATGTAACAATTGTCTAATATTCACTGTCAGCCACTTAATCATCAAAGAAACAAATACAGTATGTGAGATATGTATATACATAGTTTCTCTAAAGGCAAAACTCTTGAGTACAAACACTCATAATAACAATATGGTTGTCAGAAATGGTTTCTCTAAGTGAACATGAAGCACTGTCTTTTGGCTCACTGTTCATTGCAAATTATATACTGAAAGACGTTGAGGCTAAAAACCATAAACAACACCAAAAATATTTTTTAGGAGGACAAGTCCTCACCAATATGTATATATGTATTTATAAATCTATATCTATATCTATATCTATATCTATCTATCTATCTATCTATATATATATATATATATATATATATATATATATATATATATATATAGCTATATCTATATCTATATATACATCTATCTCTCTCTCTCTCTCTCTATATATATATATATATATATATATATATATATATATATAGATGTGTGTGTGTGTGTGTGTGTGTGTGTGTGTGTGTGTGTGTGTGTGTGTGTGTGTGTGTGTGTGTGTGTGTGTGTGTGGAGTCCACAGTTGCACATCAGTGAAAAAAGGGGACAAAACAAAAAATACCTCCAAAGTGCACAATGCATTATGTTAAGACACACAGTGGGAGAGTCCATGATAACTCAGAGCTATGCTACCAGCGGCACACGTGCTGCATCCACCACACATAGTACACATCCAACATGTTGACCTACTTATGCTGAGGGACTACATGAAGAGTGACACTGTGGAGCAATTAGACTATGTGTTACAGGCTAGTAAGCGCATAGCAGTGAGTAGCATTCTACCTTCACCAAAGATGATGCCACAATATGCACAGAAGATGATTGACTTTAATAATTGGCTTAGTGTCATTCTGGAAGGATACAGTATTTGTCAACATGGAAGGACATGGCTAACAAACCATGCTTCTTTGCTAAGGATGGTCTGCACCAGTCATCTTTTGGCTTTTGACTATTGGCAAAAACATTGTCCTCTCCCAAAGAGGCTTTTTAGGCAATGCCAAACAGACAGACCTCCCAGTATAGCAGAATCTACCCAAGGAAATGTTAAGATGTTACTGCACAATGCCAGGAGTATAAACAAGAAGCTCCACTCCCTCCCTCCCTTCTCTCCTCACCTTGGAGAATACAGATACCTATGCAGTTATGGAGATGTGGTTTGAAGCCACAGAGAGCACCTTGGCTGGAAGTGGAATGTTTCAATGCATTTGACTCATTTAGACCAGCAACTGCACATACAGGAACTAAAGGTGGAGGTGTCTTGATATAAATCAATAACAAACATACTTCTAGGTTGGTTAAACAGGATGACACACTGGAGTTCCTCATGTCAGGATTACCATAGAGAAAGTCCCATACCATATCCTAGCAAGCAATAGGCCCCCATCTATGCCCAATGAAACCCATAGTTCAGAATTAGACCTATTGGAGATAGTCACTATTCAACTAAATACCATACTCATGGGAAACATTAACTATTCTTCTGTAAACTGGCAAGTCCTCTCTGGTCAGGTCAGATCACAGATCAGCCTCCTTTGAAATAAGGTAACCCCAGCAAATGCTATAGTAGTTAGACACTACTCCAAGGAAAACAACCTTTTTTAGGAGATAATCTGTCAAAATATCAAGCCCCGGAAAACACAGATAACACAGTAGCTTATGTAGATAACAGTAGCTCTGTACAGCCATATCTGTGATTCAATAGAGACCGCTGTGCCTACCAGAAATAAGCCCAAAACAAACCACCTTCATGGAACTCCAAATTAAACAGAATGTAGAAAAAAAAAAAAAAAGAAAAAAGTTATAGCAGAAATTACAGAGTGTAAAACCAAAAAATAAAAAATAAAAATTGTCTCATCAAACTGAATAGACAATGAAGAAGACTGGTTAAGTCCAACAAAGCACATTTTGAGGCAAAGATAGCATCCTGGGTCAAGGACAAACAGAAAGCCTTCTTTAGTTAAGTCCCAAATGTCAAAGGCAGCATACAACAGTGTGCCAAACTGTTGGTAAATGGAACCATGTTCATGGAACCTGGACCAGAGCCAATTTTCTGGCTGACAGATTCAGCTCCAACTTTACACACCTCTTACTTTGAGCTGCCTCAGAAAATACCATCTAACATAATCACTCTAACTGTCAGTAGTGAGCAGGTCTTAGATGCACTCTGTAATGTATTGTGTGGCTGTTGGCTTAGGGGATTAAGGGGCTGTTAATGAGCTCTTTCCTGTGATTCAGTATTGCAAGGCTTGATTCTCTCAGCCCCCAATGCCTGACTGTGTAACTCCTGGGCTGAGTCTGAAAACAGTCCATGGAGATCAGTTTTCTACCCTGGAAAACAACTATAAATAAATAGATAAAATAAGGCTAAAGATAAAGCTTCAATTGTCCCTGATAATATCCCAGGATGTCTCCTAAATAACCTGAAATATTACCTATCAGGGCTGCTGGAGTCAATATTCAACCACAGCCTCCACAAGGCTTTACACCACATGAAGGAGGACTGCAATAGTCACTCCTCTGCTCAAGAGCACTCCATCAATGTATCTCGTTAATTACAGACCCATTAGTCCGACTAGTCTCAAATGCAAAATCATGGAAAGATTAATCATGGAAATGAATAACAGTGACATAGAAAACCTTCAGACACTAGATCCAGCCCAGTTTAGTTTTGTCAAATACAGGTTATGCTTACTGAACAGTGCATACTGTCTTCCTTGACCTAAATAAGACATTTGATACAATACTCTACTCAAGCATTGCAAACAAAGTCAACAAATTAAGCATAAACCCCTGTGTAACTCTCTCAACAGCCAGCTGGCTCACACACAGGATCCAGGAAGTTATGAGTGGATAAACTACTTCCATAAAGAGAATGGTCACCAGTGGAGTCACCCTTCCCTGAGCATCTATATTTTGGAAGTCTAGGTCAATGTCAAGGGCCTCTGGCTTACCAAGTTTGCAGATCATTGTAAGCTAGGAGCAATCATAGAAATCCCCCAAGATATTAATATCTTACAGGAAGGTCTAACACAAGACAAATGACTAGTGCCAAAGCCTCACTTTAAATCTCAATGCCAAGACGTGCACAGTTGTACACTTTGGGAGTTCAGCCATCCAGAGAAACTACCCTGAAAATAGATACAGCAGTTAGGTATTTAGGGACTCCTGTAAAAGTAACCTGGTTTTGACCAACATTTGTCTAAGGTTGCAAGAAAATTATTCTATGTCACTCAACTTAGAAGTAACAGCATGACATCTATGTCCATGTAAGTCATCATGCCACTGTTCTCAGCCATCATCAGACCCATCACTGAGTATATCACCCCCCACCCTTCTGTGTGCACCTGTAGTTACATGCAACAACTGGAACTTCCACATAGCTACCTCACAAAAAGAATACAGGATGTCAACACAATGTCCTGAGCAGATTGCCTTAAATCCCTATCTCTATACTCTTGTTTCTTACTGGATATTAAAACATGTTTTCCTCTATATTTAGTTTTATTATTGTTGGGAGGATGTCACAGTTATGTGTTAAATGTGTATATACATATACCCTGGGATTCAACAAGCAGCCGTGCAGGAATAAGTTATTCCTGCACAGCATGAACCATTCCTGTTCAGCACGGCAGTGGGCCATGCATATTTGTGAAGGAGCGCTGCCATGCTCTAAAACCGACACAGTTCTGTGTATGAGCACAGGAGGTGTGTCTGAGAGCAGAACTCTCAAAATACACATACCCCCTGCACTCCAGAATTGCCTTTTGGCAATTAAAACAGAGCAAGAATGCTCGTAACACCCCCAACCCATCAGAAAAACAAAAAAATATGTGGTCAAAGGCAAAAGGAACAATCATCCTACCAAGCATACCTCTCAACTGCACAGATTTTTCACAGAATGCCCAGATGTTTGCCTCATATTTTTGGTGTGTTACACCTAATATGTGTATCTTTCTGGCAAATAGCTGATGATTGAAGTCATTAAATAATGACAAAACATTTGAGTGTAAGACTCCACACATCCATTAGAAAATGCATGCTAATGTAAAACCTATTATTCTATCAACTTTCTAAGTTTGTAAGAGCAGTATATTTAAACTCTGTCCCTATTTGTACCCTCATCATTGTAGGCTTTGTCCAGATATTTTGCTCTAAGAGGTTGAGAGGAATGCTACCAAGCCAAAAGTTATTAGGATAACACAGGTAGTATAAGCACATAGCGCACACCTCCCAACCAGTCAGAGTAAGGAATGTGGACAAAGCCAAAATGGACAATTGCCCTACAAAGCAGACAGTTGATAAAATAACAGGTTTAGCATTAGCAGGGATATTCTGAAGGGTATAGATAAAATATACACTGCCGCTTTTATCTAAACTAATTTTGAACAGTCAATTAGTTAAATGGAAGGGAGATTTGATTGGTTCTTGAAATTTTAAATTTTATATAGAAAGGAAAGAAGGTTGTAACTGTTTTATCTGAGGAAGTCTAATGGTAGACGAAAACGCATGTTCTAATAAAGCGTTCATACAGACATTCAAGTGGTTACGGGTGTTCCTTATCCTTCTTGGCTTCTACTTTTATGTGGTTGGTTTTGGTAACGGAGAAGGAAGCTGACCGTGATTTTACTTTTTTATAGATAAAATAACACAACAACACTTTTGTTTTTTTTTTTTATACATGTGATAAAGTTTAAGTGTAGGTGCACGGGTGTGCCCATTGCTTAGCTATGCTTAGTTCAGCTTAAACAGCACAAGAAGTAAAATAGCAAGAGACACCCAACAAAAGCAGTATTGCAATAGTGTAGTGGTTAGAGCGTATGCTATGTGAGAAGCCATTCCCAATTCAATCCCCACTGTAACTAATTCACATTTTACTTGAGAAAGCAGTACATAAACATTTTTTTTTAGTATTACCTACTAAATAACATATATTTGTGAACTGGAGTTCTGCATTAGGTTCAGATGTGAGGTGTCAGTTTAATAAAGTCGTAAAATCCCAATATAAACACAAGTGCCCCATACAGTATAGTCACACATGAATAAATGTAATGAAAGCACATTGGGGGATGTCAGGGACAGTAAACAAATTTATAATATGAAATGAATGATGAATCAATGCCATACAATAGGTAGTCTATAAAATGAAAAATAAGCAATGTAAGCATTGCACAGCTCGGCGTACCAGGTGTAAGCATTGTGTAAATATGACTGCTAAGCAATGAGTATCTCATCTAAGTGGATTTGCCCTTTGGTAAGCAGTGCTGAACCTGTCTTTTTAAGCACTGCCAATCTTAGCTAAGCAAGTTTGTCTGTAGCTTAGATTAGCTCAGCATATTCAAAACCATCCAATCATGGCAAAGGGTGGGAAATCGGCCATATTTAAACCCCACAGGCGGGAATACAGCTCATAACTGGTTGCAGCTTCCCACTGTAGGCAGGATGGCAGGAGTTGGAGAGGGATTGCCCTTCTGGGCACAGCGCTGGGGCATACAGGAGTCCAAGGTCATGGTAGGACTCGTGGTAAAAAAACATGAAGAGAGACTGCTGCAGGGCCATTACCAGGGCTCCCAAAAGCGGAAGTCTGGGACTGTCTCACCTGTGATCTCACCAGTGTCACTGGTATCCCTCGGACTGGTGAGCAGGTCAGGCACCACTATATTGACTTGAAGTGGAGAAAGAGGGAGGAATTGAATTAGTGGGTCCAAGAAGCAAGGCAGAGGGGTGATGTCACAGCAGTGTGTAAGTAGTCATACCATTACTGTTTACTAAAGTCCAGCTTGTGTATGTGACAGATATGTATTCCTAAATATGTCTCTATTTCCTTTACAGCTGCAGCTGAGTGGGCTGTGAATCAGGAAGTCCATGCTAGTAGGCTGCAAAGGCTGTGTCACGAGGCTGGTGAGTAACAATCCTGCTTGTAGTAGTGTCACGAGGCTGGTGAGTAACAATCCTGCTTGTAGTAGTCATACCAAATAAATATAAAGTAGTAGAAAGTCATCTGGCAGTATAAAAACTGTTGTATGTGTTGTACTGAATAAACTAGACAATATGACAGTAATAGTCCCATATAGGTCATATCTAAATAAAACTGTAACTGCCTGGCAATAAAGCTCTAAATCCTGGACTGGTTGTGTTTACTCTGGTAGTGTATGGCATTCATTGTTGCATTATCTGAATAGTAATGTTGTATTAACCACTGTTACCCACACCGTGCTACATAAAAAAATGTCTAGGAATATCTGTATAAGACTGTTGTAAGTACAAAATAAGATTGTTTAACCAAAAGAGACTTAGACAGAAAACACGAAAGAGATAGACAGTAGTATCCAAATAGTACACTCCACTGTGATTTAAATTGTTGTACTTTTAGCAGACACAGACATGGCTCAAATCCTGGGAGTGGTAGTAAGCTGTATGCATAATACCTCTCAACTGTACAGATTTTTCAAAATGTCCAGATAATTGGCTCATATTTTCTGCCTGTTCCTCTGTCCCCCTAGCAAATCAGTGGGATGATCTCAGAATTTTAGTCACAAAATAATGACATAACATTTGATTTTCAGATCTTCAGAAAGTTTATATCAAAACAAATCCTGTCACTTATGCAGCTCTCCAAGTTTATGACAGCAATATTCAAAACATATCCCTATTTGTACCCCCATGTTGTCAAGCTTTGTCCAGAGTGTGTCCATTCAGAGATTGAGAGATATGTGCATAATATTAACATTGAAACTGGGAATATGTGTAGAAACATTCAGGTAGTGTTAACAAACATTCCCTCCACAGGTCTACCAAGTAAGAGATGCAAGAATTTAGCTATAAGACAGTTGAAGTATACACTGTGTACAAGCATACTACTGCCCAAACCCAAGGCCATAGGGTATTGTAATAATATCTGTACCTTAATGATTCGAGCAATTATCATTAAAGTTGTGCGTAGTACAAGGATTTATAAGTTTTTAATTAGCATCTCTCTCTCCCCTCACCATATCTGCAACAATAATCTAAATACACAAACAATGGGTATGTTTACACAAAACCTACTGTTGGGACATATGTGCTATTGTTCAATAAATATTGAAATGTGTTTATATTAATGTTCCATGTTGAAATACTATCACTGGTGGCCTGTTGCTATCAATGTAACCTGCATGCCATTGTAATGGCCACTGTGGTTCCATATATGCATGTGTTCTGTTTGCTATGCAGCTGTTACAAATCTGATGTTTTGGGTTAATGGGAATATCTATGCATGCTGTTATAACTAATCCTGGATTATGTTGACTATTACTACCCACATATGTTCTAAAACTGCAACACAATAGCATGTTTGGGAAGGTAGTTTCCACCAGAACCACCTCTCCCACCTCATCTGGCCATGGCACCAGGCGGTAAATGATGTCGGCCTGCATAACCGCATGTATGAGTAGGCGCAACATTATTGCACTGACCTCATCCACCATGCCTGTTAGCGTGCTGCTGCAGTTAGGAGGGACCAGCTAGCCACAGGTGGGAGTCATGCCATCCAGCACCCACTGACACATGCTGAGGAACTCCTCGCCAGCCTTGGGACACCCGCCCACCAGCCAAGCCAGGAACCTGATGATAGCATTGTGGAGGTGGGTGCTACCCTCACAATGGATGAGATGCATGCAGGTAAGGCCCCAGGGCACATTAGTAGACCACTGTTGCTTATCCATCTTCATCTGTAAAGTATCTCCCTGCATATGTCAGATAACATAGTCTGTTGCTGCAGTGTAGCAATGAACAGATGTGTATAATCTCTAGCATTGTCATTTTGTACTGTTGATGTGCTGAAATGCTGCTCCCACCCTGTACCAATGCCACAGGTGTGGCTACTGACATTACAACTGTCACAAAACAATGTAGGTCCCCCTGGTATACCTCTGGGGCAGCAGCCTGTAGCTGGTGAGTATGGAATTTTTTAGGTTCATAGGTTCATAGATTAGTACTAAGCTAACTGCCCATGCGAGCCATTTTAAGCCTAGCCAATTGTCCCTTGTGAGACTCAAACCACACACCCTGTGTTTGTAAGGCAAACACCTTAACCATTAGGCCGCCCTCCCTGTTCAGGTTTACCAATACCCTGACCATGTTATGGCCATGGTATTTTCCAGGCACACATTTAAAACACCTACTCATAATGCAAGCGTTACATGTTCACTTGCTGTTGCTGTTAACTGCACTGCATCACAGTGGTCACCATTGTGGCATATCTGAAGGGTATGTAAGAGTCTTGCAGTATACCTAACAACCTGTCAGTGCAAGATGTGTGGACAGAGATGAACATAATGGCGGGAAAAATGGCCTACAGTAGGGACATATCTGAAACATTACCCTTATACAGTGGCTACAACAGTGTATACACCACTATTACAATGGCAACTGTTACAGATCTACACAACGGCATAGCACAATACGGGTCTATATTAGAACATCAAAGTTTCAAAATTTTGAATGTTCTAATATCGACCCCTATTCAGTGAAAGCTGAAAATATCGAAGCAACAGAAAAACAAATTTTTTCCTAGGGAAAGAATTCAGTTGTCCATTTCTGTTGCTTCAGTATTTTCAGTGCTGTGGTGGAAAGTTATGGGTCGGGTTCAGGTAAGTGTGCGATTGAGTGCGGGTTAGGTTAGTTAGGGTTAGGGTGTGGGTTAGGTAGGTGTGCGATTGTGTGGATGTGAGGGTTAGGGCGGGTTAGTGAGTTAGGGTTAGGGTTAGGGCGTGGGTCAGGTAAGTGTGCAATTGTGTGGGCGTGAAGGTTAGGGCAGGGTAGGTGAGTTAGGGTTAGGGCATGGGTGAGGTGAGTGTGTGATTGTGACGTAACTTAGGGTTAGGGTTTGGGTTAAGGTAAGTGGATAGTTAGTGGTGTGTGTATAGTTTAGTGTGGGGTTAGGTGTAAGATTTTAGGTGTATGTATGTGGATTGTTGTTTGTTTGGTGTGCTTGTGTTGTGTGTATGTGTTTTGGAACAGCACATTTTTCCCTAGGAAAAAATTTTCTGTTCTGTATGTTCGATGTTTTCAGCTTTTGCTGAATAGGGGTCAATATTAGAACATTCGAAGTTTTGAAACTTTGATGTTCTAATATAGACCCTCACAATACCACATTCCATACCTTTTCCAACCTGGATTGTGATTCTAACATGAGCAATGAATGTGTAATATGGAATCCTATGTTAAGATAACAAATATGGGGAATACATACCTTAGCAAACACTGGAAGCATATGTGTGCACACACTCCAAATATATTGTGGAAGTAGGGGTCTATATCATATAGTCGAAGTCTGATAACTTCGAACACGTAATGTTCGAACCATTATGTTCGAAGTTACAAAACTTTGACTATGGATAAAAAAAAAAAAAACAATGAAAAACAAAATAAACTGTTTTAAGCAGGGGGACAAGCCCAACTGCACACCCCTCACACCCCCCACTACTTAAATATACCAACTCCGAGATCGCACCCCATTGAACAAAATGGAAACCTCCACTTATAGAGATTTCCATTCAAATAGGTTCATAGGTTCATAGGTTCATAGGTTGGTACTAGGCTATCAGCCCTAGGGCCTATACAAGCCTAGCCATAACAATTCCCTGGCTATTTCTTCCCACATTATTTACTTTCCTGGACCCCTGTCTAGCAGGGCGACTGACATGATCCCTGGGGTGAATTTCCTTTCTTCCATCCAATCGTCAAGGTTCCTCTTGAAGAGGTCCAAAGAGGCACTCTGCTTGACATGTATGGGCAATCTATTCCAGAGTCTGGGGAGTCTCTGGGTCAGGAACCTATCCCTCCAGCATGTTTTGTTTATTGTGATGACAAGGTTTAGATCCCTGGAGCGTGTAGCTCTGAGGGATTGGGATTTCTTTAAGTGTAGCATGTCCAACAGCTCTGGGTTTGATATGGCCTTGTATGTTAAGCAGAGAAATGCTCAACCTTTTACAAATTCGAACTTATGGTCTCGACCATATGAGGTTCGAACTTGTAAAAGTTCAACTACGTGATAGCATCCCATGGAAGCAGCTTTTGAGGTACTGACAGCATTCACTCTTCTTGAGTACGCACCTTCCATTAAATACAGGGCCTCAATGTCACACCAAGTAATGGTCTGCTGTCCAAGAAGTATG
This sequence comes from Protopterus annectens, assembly GCF_019279795.1. NCBI lineage: Eukaryota > Metazoa > Chordata > Ceratodontiformes > Protopteridae > Protopterus > Protopterus annectens. The sequence continues at coordinate 1,924,323,844 of NC_056735.1, read as the reverse complement.
TCCATGACATTTGCCCACTCACCTGCAACAGAGGCAGCCATAGCTTGCACACATCTTACAAATCATGGAATGGATCCCATATCCAAAAGGTAGCGGTCAGGAATGGGAGTCGTAGCCTTACCTAACCATTGCATATACCATGGCAAACAGCGCAGACAGTCATGTATGTGACTATGAAGTATGGGACAACATTAATGTACAAAATAAACAGATGCCCATCCAAAACAGATGACAACACATGTTGCAAACTGGTCATGGAGGCTGCCCACTAATATGTAGCAACATTGAGGGACTTGCAGGAATGTCTAGCAAGTACTGCCCGTGCAGTACCTGTGTTGACAATTGCCTGTACTCTGCATAAGTGTGGCCTATGTGTTAGGGTAATCGGATGGAAGAGTTGTTCCACAGGAAACCTCATCCAGGGCTCTCTACAGGTAGTATATGCATACATCAAGTCTCCCAAAAGCATGAGTTGCTAAGTGTAATGGTGTACTGAGACCAAGGCTGAAACCTACAGACAGTATTAATAAAGATACATGTGGTGCACAAGCAACACCTCACTCCACCTCAGGCCCACCATCCCCATCTGTACCTTGCTGGTGCCAGTGTACACCTTTAGGTTTGCTGTTCATTAGCAGGAACTAGGCCAGAAGACATGGTGTTCTGCATTTGGAACACTGCAAAATAACACTCGTGTGGCCCATAGTTGTCAAGCATCTGAAAAAAGGCTGAGGATGGGGAGCGGTATCATCCTGAAACACAACAGTGAACTGAAGCATACAACCAAAGCTCGCTAAGAGTGGCTGTATCTGAACACAGTCCAGGTCATACATTGTGCCAAAAATAACCCTGACGCCACAGCAGTAGTTAAAGCACTGTGTAACCTCCAAGCGCTGTGCACATGAGCTGATCTTGCAATCCAGCAGAGTTGGGGGACATTTGTAGGGTGGAGTGACCAAATAATGTCAAGTGAAGATGGACCATGCTAGTATACCCCTCCCAGGAATAGTGACTGCTGTAGTTCATTTAACAGTTGCTGCAACAAATCATCATGTTAAGGGTGTGGACACTTATGCAGTCCACATATTGTATGCATCTCAATCAGCATCTGTACAACTAACACATTTGTTTGATACTGCATTTGATTGTAGAGGTCATATGTCACATATCAGGTGTGTGTAATGTTAACATATGCAATATTGTGGCCCTCATTGCATATCAGGGAAGAGGCTGGCATATCAATAAGGGTGTGTACACTCCTCATAGCCACATTAAGTATTGAAGGTTGTCAGTGTAAGTGGATTTTATTGCTCATACATGCACTTCTGATGATGAGATCTGCAAATCAGAGGTCAGACATTCACTATTGACAGCTGTCCTCATATCATCCCAAGTATATGTCAGACAAACACATAGGGGCTGTGAGCAACAGAGCAAACATAATTGCCACATGTATACACATTCAGCAATGGTGTGTCCACTCATGAGGTATGGTGCACAGTACATTCCAGGGTGCTGAACAGGTTCACAGCAATACTGTGTACATAGCTGTAGTGTGTTCCAGGGGAAGGGGCATTACCTACTAACGCAATTCATGCATCACAGAGATGTATAATGTTGGTAACAGGGATTGAGTATAGCTGCAGTGCATGCTGTTGAGTGCTATATGTTATGCATGTTGACTGTTGGGTAATGAGTAGTTTGTGTAATATCTTTGTGCCACCTCACCTATAAGTGTTTGTGTGTGTGTGTGTGTGTGTGTGTGTGTGTGTGTGTGTGTGTGTGTGTGTGTGTGTGTGTGTGTATGTGCTTGTGTATGAGTGTGTGTAAAGGTAAGCAATGACATATAGGTCTTAAATTAAGTTTTTTGTTTTCCACTCACAGGTGGCAAAGTGGGTCAGGGTCCCTCCTGCAGGCAAACTGATGTTAGTGTCCATACAGACTCTGACAATGATACATATGGTGAGGTACAGGCAAGGTTATCAGGGGCTAAAGCTGTGCCTTTGGTTGACATCCCACTGTTATCCACTCCATCCCTGCACACAGTCACATTGCTTATACATACCCCATCACCAGTGACCATAGATGAGAGACAGTTGGTGTTTGGTGGCATTGGACAGGACAGTGTGATGTCTATGGCAAGTGTATCTGTGCACAGCAGCCATAGCCGGATGCCCCGCGAGGTACCACACAGGCAGATGTACAGGGGTGCTTGTATGAGGTCTGCTGGCTATCATGACCCTGGCAGAAATGCCACAGGAGGTGTCACCAGATGCATGTTTTGGGCAATCAATGAGGCACAAGTATGTATGGAATGTTATACCAGACAGAGTCTGAAGTTCCAGGGCTACTAATTCTGCTGTTCTTGACAACATCCATGATCTAGAAGGTGCCCACCATTATTTTGCAGAGATCCTGGATCGACGGTTGGATGAGATGGTGGGAATCCTCAACCATGCAATGTCTGTGTTAGAGCATATGATTGGAGTAGGGCAACACCCACATGGACGTAGGTCAGCAACACCAACATGTGGATGTCTTCATGGATGTGCAACAAGTCACAGCCCCTCCCATAGTGGCAGTACCAACACCAGCACTGCAGGGGGTGGTGTCCACACCACAACACAGCAGACCACATACACATGGTCCTGGACAGTCCCAGCAGGGACCCGGATCCAGTGGACATTTGTCATCATCAGTTGTGAGTACCATATCTGGGATTGTACCTGGTAGTGACCGTGGAACCGCTGGTAGGCACAGTTCTCTTGTCCATGGCCAGAGACAGTGAACTGCACACCCTGCCATGTATGGTCTGAAGCTGTCCAACAAATCCCTGTATAGGGAAGCCACATGGTAGAACTGTGTGCATACATATACACACACAAACATATCACCAACACAGCTAGGCACCTCCATATCTACACACAACACATCTGTACAGCCAAATTGATAATGAAACCCCCTAACACATGCACATGATGCCAACCAAATGGCTCAGACTAGTTCTCTGGCAAACCCTCAGCACACCCTGTGCATATTATGATACCTGTGCCACATCCCTGTCATCCATGCCATTGATGCAGGGGCAGGCAAATATGGTTCTGATGCAGAGGGTGAATGTACTAAGGTTTAGCAATATAATGCTATGTAACCTGTTTTCAGCTGGAAAGTTTAATGCTTACATCTCAGGATGTGGAGCTGTCCAGCCATGATGCATTATAGCTGTTATTAACACTGACTGATTGTAGTCACCATAACGTATACACTTTTTGTTGTAGGTGTCTATGTGTCAGCAGGATATTTGTATGCTGTTGTTTCCTACAAGAGGTATGACACTGTGGTGACATATTGACTGTGTCATATCCTGGGTACAGCTAAACACAAGTAACATGTCTGTATAACAGTTACTGCATGTG
>NC_056735.1:1924217928-1924315428 GCF_019279795.1 Protopterus annectens | reverse complement strand
AATGTGGATGATGGGACATATAGGTTCTCAATATAATGATGTAGCAAAACCCACACTGCAATGGATCCTGTCATTACAAAATCATCCCAACATCCATACAGAATACTGATGACATACACACACAAACACACACTTACCAGTGCTGAGTTTCAACCCCCTACATGACAATGTATTGTAATTACAATGTTACACAGTTATTGCACTCACCACGGAGCTTACACGATGGAGAGCTGTCCAAATGTATCTTTGAAATTGAGTGACATCAGCAACAGTGCTAAAGAGGGGATAAGGTAAGTGTAGTAAGTGTGAATGTCCACAAAAGCAGGTGTTAAAGAAGACACAGACATGCACTCTCTCAAGAAAACACACACATTATCGCAGTTGGCAGGATCAGGATTAGAACTCCTACTTAACCAGCTTGCTACACTACAGTATCACACAGTTACCTCAAGTGCTACAGAACCTATATGGCTGAAATATGGCCAAAGGGTTATTTCAAGGTGACATACATCAGCAGGCATGGTAAAGTAGGGCAATGGGAGGTGTAGTTATTGTGAATGGCTTCACAATAATTAATCTCCACACACACACACACACACACACACACACACACACACACACACGCACGCACGCACGCACACACACACACACACACACACACACACACACACACACACATACACACACACACTTGCCAGTATTGAGATGCATAGGATAATTGCTTCACAGGTGTGTAGTAGGTGAATGGGCCTGAAGGCTGTACAATGCTAGGCAAAGGGAATGCCTTGGCATCAGTCCACATGACAGTGGCCTCCAGTGTGGCTCAGGGGTGTAGTCTCTGGAGTGGTCCCCACAGGTGGGTATTGTATTTACCATCCACTCATCTAGGTTACTATTGTGAGTGGCCAGTGATGTGCACTTCTTCCTGTGTATGTAATCTATATTCCATAACATGGACAGTGTCTGAGTTGTGCACATGTACCACATGTATGTTCTTTGACATGTGGAAGTGTACTTGAGGTCTCTGGGGCATGTTGTGTGCACAGATTGTTATATTCTGATGTAGGATTAATTACCTCATTTGGGGAGACCTGGCTATTGAACTGAGGTCGTGCTTGCACCTACATTGACAGAATGATACAGGTATTCAGTGAAGTTAGTGGCATCTGTCCATACAGGGCATGTGTATAAGGCATGGTATTCCCTTTGTGGGTTACATTTGCAGACTGTACAGTTGTTGCAGGTGTCCAGTGGGGAACATAGCAAAAGGACCACTGTAAGCATTTATTTGCCTACTGTAGGGATGGAACAGGGTGCCATGTCCTTTTACTTGATAGATAACATACTCTTAGTCAGGAGATGTAACACATCACAGTACTTTATGATGTCAGTGGCACTATTGTTGTCAACAGGCATGTAGTCCACTGCAGTCACACTGTGGTTACTATCTGTGAGGCAATACACAGGGAACTACCTATATAGTGGTTGTTGCCTAGCCAAGTGTGTTTGTGTATGAGACATGGGTGGAGGGTATTCTCTGAGGGATAGAAGGGTTGCCTATATTGTTCACCAATCCATAATGTCACATGTAGGGCTATGGATCGTCTACACCAGCCTCTCTGGTGTTTGACATCTGTTGTCCTTTTAAGGTGGAGATTATAACATTTACTAGGTCCTCAATATAATAATTTAGCAAAACCCACCCCACAATTCATCCTATTATTACACAATCACAGCAACCTCCACACAGGATACTGATGACAGACACATGCACACATACTTGCCAGTACTGAGATTGAAACCCCTCCCTAGCTATGCATTGTTACTACAGTGTACCGCATTTATTGCACATGCCATGGAGCTTTTAGGATGGATGTTGTCCCAAGGTGATGTAGTGGGTGAGAGTTCCCAAAAATAATTTTACAATAAACGCACATTTACATTTGCCAGGTGTGAGGTTTAAACCTCTATCTAACAATCTTTACAGACCATTATGTTATGCATTTACCACATGCACCACTGACCTAACATGGTTTATGATTGGCAACAGGTACTTCTAAGGTGGATGATATCGGCAGGACTGCTAAAGTCAGGCTTTGAGATGTGTATTGGGTGTAAATGGGGCCAAAATCTTTGAGGTACACACATAAACACTTACCATAGATGAGAGTCAAACCCATACCTGTGTAATTACTGCTACAACATTGTTTCTCATTTACGGCACATGCTTATAGTGATAGATCCTATAGTTTCCTATGGGGGAATGCACATTTACTTGCAAATATAGCAAACACTACAGGCATTTAACAGCATGGAGTAACATACACCAGTGTGAAAGTGCATACCCACAACCAATTTGTACACAGTCACAGTTACATTATGGTAAGCCTAATTAATGGTACAGTATATGGACTGTGTGAACAAAACCATCTTCATATGTGTCACACACACACTAACAATACATATAATGGGCCAATACACAATGTAGTCTGATGCCTGACTATGGTATGGGACATGTGTCAGTCTGGCCCTACAAACATGTATGCTGATAGGGTACCATAAACTGGAGAAGCATGTGACATCAGATAGAACAGGACCAAGAACAATGACATCTACCACAGTTTGTACACAGTCCAAGTAATATATTCACAATACACACTCTGTCAACAGGCCAAGTAACATATTCACAATACACACTCTGTCAACAATCATCATAAGTACACAGACCTCACTACTGTACACACTACAACAGAATATCCAGGTTTTGTCGTCAGATAGAAGGCCTACTATAGATAACATGTCTGGCAGTCTGATATCTCACTGGCTTGTTATCAGATATAATGTCAGTAAATAATGATGTACTGTACATATGTACCTCTCACTGCATGACATATGGACAAAAGGTGACAGCCTTTTGGGACGGAGGCACAAACACAGGGCCAATATTGACATATTGCTGTGATAAATAGAAATTTCCTAGTGCAACAGGGTTTGTTGTGACATATCTCTTCTGAGGGATATGAAGTCAGCAACTCACATTAATGTCATCATGTACTGACTGCAATCATCAGAGTATGCTACTGCATTTCTAAAGAGAGAAAATGTGTGAGTAACACAGCACATGTAAGATTCTAAACTCGGGCCAGTCTGCAGATAGCCCTAAAGGTGAGAATTTCCTCAACCACATAACACTGTTATGCCAGACTTTAAATCGTGCAGAACAGCCATAGCCACACATACCCTGTTAAACTAACATTACTTCAAATGTATAACAGCAATACTTACATTCTGTCTCCATGTCTGGAACATCCCCCTCCTGTTTGTTGGGCTGTTTCCACAGTGTGTGCTGTAAGAAGTATTTCCAACTACCCTCTGTGATGCTGTTTGTCAAATACCCACATGAAGCCCTGCTCACAGTGATGGAAAAGGGCCAACACCCACATGAAGTGTTTAGTTATAGGAGTGTGTTCCTATGCAATTGGCTATAGGGATGATACCACAGCTATTTCTCACATGCAGTTAGCAAGTGGGGGACTGCAATTCGTGCACAGGCCATCAGCTGATCATGAGCATTACTTACAAAACTCAAGCTGCTGCCTTTCCAACACAGATGTACTTTTCCACATCCACGAGAGAGAGAAAGAGAGAGAGTGAGTGAACGAGAGAGAGAGAGAGAGAGAGAGAGAGAGAGTAAGAAAGGAAGGTAGTAAGAGAGTAAGAGCCAAGTGTGTTTGTGTATGCTCCATCGGTGGAGAGTGGTATCTGGGTATTATAACAATTGCCTGTATTGTTTACTAATCCATACTGTCCCATAGTAATTGCACATGGCTGTACACATTTATGGCTGAGAATTGTCTATAACAACCTCTACAGTGTTTGAAAACTGTTGGCCTTGCAATGCGGACGATGGGACACATAGGTTCTCAATATAATGATGTAGCAAAACCCACACTGCAATGGATCTTGTCATTACACAATCACCCTAACATACTAATGATGTACACACTTACCAATACTGAATTTCAAACCTCAACCTGACTATGCATTGGTTTTACAAAGGTACACAGTTATTGCACTCGCCACAAAGCTTACACATTGGACAGCGGTCCAAAGGTATCTTTGAAAGTGAGTGACATCAGCAACAGTGCTAAAGGATGGATAAGGTAATGTTGTAAGCATGAATGTCCACAAAAGCAGGTGTTATCGAAGACACACACACTCTCTCAAGAAAACACACACATTATCACAGTTGGCAGAATCAGGATTAGAACTCCTACTTAACCAGCTTGCTATACTACAGTATCACGCAGTTACCTCAAGTGCCACAGAACTTACATGGTTAATACATGGCCAAAGGGTTATTTCAAGGTGACTGACATCAGCAGGTGTGGTAAAGTAGGGCAATGGGAGGTGTAGTGATTGTGAATGGATTCAAAATCATTAATCTCTACACACACACACACACACACACACACACACACACACACACACACACACACACACACACACACACACACACACACACACACACACACACACACACACACACACACACACGCACACACACACATACACACTTGCCAGTACTGAGCTGCATAGGTTCATTGCTTCACAGGTGTGTAGTTGGTGAATGGGCCTGATAGCTGTACAAGGCTTGGCAAAGGATACACCTTGGCATCAGTCCCCATGACAGTGGTCTGCAGTGTGGCTCAGGGGTGTAGTCCCTGGAGTGGTCCCCACAGGTGGGTATTGTATTCGCCATCTACTCATATGGGTTACTATTGTGGGTGGCCAGTGATGTGCACTTCTTCCCATGTATGTAATTTATATTCCACAACATTGACAGTGTCTGGGTTGTGCACATGTACCACATGCATGTTCTTTGACATATGGAAGTGTACTTGAGGTCTCTGGGGCATGTTGTGTGTACAGATTGTTATCTTCTGATGTAGGATTATTGACCTCATTTGGGGAGACCTGGCTATGGAACTGAGGTCATTCTTGCACCTATATTGACAACATGATACAGGTATTCAGTGGAGTTAATGGCATCTGTCCATACAGGGCATGTGTATAAGGCATGGTATTCCCTTTGTGGGTTACAGTTGCAGACTCTACAGTTGTTGCAGGTGGCCAGTGGGGAACATAGCAAATGGACCACTGTAAGCATTTATTTGCCAACTGTAGGGATGGAACAGGGTGCCATGTCCTTTTACTTGCTGGATAACACACACTCAGTCAGGAGATGTAACACATCAAGTACTTTCTGATGTCAGTGGCACTGTTGTGGTCAACAGGCATGTAGTTCACTGCAGTCACACTGTGGTTACTATCTGTGAAGCAATATGCAGGGAACTACCTATATAGTGGTTGTTGCCTAGCCAAGTGTGTTTGTGTATGAAACATGGGCGGAGAATGTTCTCTGAGTGATAGAAGTGTTGCCTATATTGCTCACCAATCCATGATGTCACATGTAGGGCTATGGATCGTCTACACCAGCCTCTCTGGTGTTTGACATCTGTTGTCCTTGTAAGGTGGAGATTGTGACATATACTAGGTCCTCAATATAATAATTTAGCAAAACCCACCCCATAATTAATCCTGTTATTAAACAAGCACAGCAACCTCCACACAGGATACTGATGACAGACACATGCACACATACTTGCCAGTACTGAGATTCAAACTCCTCCCTAGCTAGCTATTTATTGTTACTACAGTGTACTGCTTTTATCACACATGCCACGGAGCTTATAGGATGGATATTGTCCCAAGGTGATGTAGTGGGTGAGAGATCCCAAAAATAATTTTACCATAAACACACATTTACATTTGCCAGGTGTGAGGTTTAAAACTCTATCTAACAATCTTTATGGACCATTATGTTATGCATTTACCACATGCACCACTGCCTGACATAGTTTATGATTGGCAATAGGTACTTCTAAGGTGGACTATATCTGCAGGACTGCTAAAGGAAGGCTCTGAGATGTGTACTGGGTGTAAATGGAGCCAAAAACTTTGAAGTACATACATAAATATTTGCTGCAGATGAGATTCAAACTCATACCTGTGTAGTTACTGCTGCTACATTGTTCTGTATTTATGGCATATGCTTATAGGGATAGATCTTATCCACAGGGGTATTTCAAGGTGACTGGCATCAGCAGGCTTGCTAAAGTAGGGCAACAATAGGTGTAGTGACTGTGAATGGCCTCAAAATCATTAAAATGTACACACACACAAAGTTCCACAATTGCCATATTTGGGATTAGAACTCCTACCTAACTAGGTATGTTTCATTACAGCATTACACAGTTATCACATGCACCACATAGCTTAGAGGGTTGGCCTTTTCCAAAGGGGTATTTCAAGGTGACTGACACCAGCAGGCTTGCTAAAGTAGGGAATGTGAGGTGTAGTGACTGTGAATGGCCTCAAAGTCATTAATTCCTACACACACACAGAGTTTCATAGTTACCATGTCTGGGATTAGAACTCCTACCTATCTTATATGTTACACTATAGTATTACACAGTTATCACATGCACCACAGAGATTATGAGGCTGAGAAATGGCCAGAAGGTTATTTCAAGGTGACTGACATCAGCATGAGTCCTAACATGGGCTATGGGAAGTGCAGTGTGTGTGTGAATGGGCCATAAACTATTCCTCTGGAAACACACACACAACACTCAGTCACACACAACTTTACATTTGACAGGACTGGATATACAAGTGCTAGATGAATACTGATTTGAACTATCATGTTACACAGTTATCACAAGCACCACAGACAATATAGGGCTGAGGGGTACGAAAAGCAAATCTCTACAGTGATTGACATCAGCACATTATGTGATATTGGCCAACTGGATGTGTGGTGGGTGGGACAAGCCTCATGATGGCAATCTCTTTGTCACTGTCTGCCTCACACTTCCCCACATCTCTGTGTGTGCATGTTTAACCTATTATAGTGTGTTGGCCTTGGATATGTATAAGTATTCCTATCCAATGTGTATGCAAAGCATGAATGATGTGCAATGTAGGGTATGTGCACAGACATCTGAGACTGACAGATATGTATAGTCCACTGTTTTTGTCAAAAATGGGGTTAATTTCTCTAAGTACTGTTGTTGTCAGAGATGGGCTTCATTTCTGTAAATGTTGGAGCATGCCCAGTATGGCTTTCTGCATTGAGTGTGTGAATCCATTCCAAGTAGGTTGTACTCCAGTGCAGGATTTTGTGTTCTACACCTACAGCTAGCAACCTGTTTCTGCAGGATATCTTTAGATAGGTTGATAATATGGAGTCAGACTGGATGAAAGATAGTGGGATACTGTAACTATTGTGTCTGTTCTGCTTGTGTTACATGGTTGGTGTTAGCAGAGATATTCAGACCTATGTACTGTTTTACATTGTGATGTATTATGTCATCAGCTACTGACAGATATACTTATTTGCTCACAGTTATTTCCTGGGAAATACACAGTGAATGGCACTGTATCCAGTATTGTGATCTGCAGCCTACATATTCTTGCACACTCATGCCATTGTGGAGGGGTAGCTGCAAACACTTGTTGATGGGTCTGTGTAATTGTCCAGCACCTTGGTAGTGTGTTGGCTGAGGATCCCATTCTTGTACATCTATCAACATAACAGAATGGCCATATCCTGCTGTAGCTATACCTCTCAGCTGTACAGATTTACCCAGGTTACCCAGTGACAGGACTCATATATCGGGTCAGCTCCCCTTCACATTGTGGTTTATGAGCTGGTTTGTAGCCACCCATTACTGGGTTTGCAGGCAGGGGTATTATGGGCACACATCAGAGTTTCAGACTTCACACTCTCCATGGCGTCCATACTTCTACACCCCTCCACTCTGTTATTCTATCCTCTTCCTAATATTATGTGAGTGATATCTGAGAAGTATTCCTATAGTTGTCCATTCATCCCAGCAGTATTTAGGGGTTGGTCCACAGTTCATGCAGTAGGACATGGTTGCTTGCTACTGGGATTTGTTGACATGGCCTTGTATTTGTGTTCTGTGGACTGTGTTGTGTTGTTAGTTGGGACCCCATGAGATAACATAGATTGGCAGTACGGGTGAGGCACAGGCCTTTGACAGAGGACTGTAGGTCATTTGGTAGTGATGCAGGCCATCTGTAGCAGGCCAGTGCATTCTGTCACTCCTACAGAGTCCCATGCTGTGAGCCACTGGATTCCCCTGGGGTGACAAGGTAAGTGTGTGAGGTGTTAATGGCAATAGTTCCTCTCCATATTATTCCATTGTTCTGCATGCTGGCAGGGTGCTGCTTACAGCTAGGGACATGCCTGCATGGAACACCTCTTCTGCGTGCTGCATTCTTTGGGTTTTCCCATACAGAAGTGGGGGGCATACTGTACTCATTCCCACACAACAGTGATATGATCTGTGATAAACCTGTGACTGATGGTGGGGTGAGCTGAGTGCATAGGTGATATGGAAGCTGCTTACAGCTTACTCACAGTTATACCTGGGACATTCCCCTTATGCTGCCTTGTGCAGGGATATAGGCAGTCACTCATTACTTCATAACTGTGCCTTTTGTGGTCTGCCAGTGATTGGCCAGACTACATCAGTATTCCATACTACACAGCCAACTAATGTGCTGCTAACCTGTATGTACAATTCCAAAGGTGTGTGCAGTTGACAGTTACATTTTATGTACTCGGTCTAGGGTGCTTCCACCTGTGTACTGTGTGTATGTCTGGGCCCACATTCATGGCATGTCCATCTTTCAGATGGTGACAGATATCGACATCTGAGCAATGAGTATGGATGACTGCTGAACTGGGTCTTGCTGGGATGCATTGTGGTTGGCAATGCAGTTGTCAGAACATGGCCCTGTCATCGACAGTACTGGCCATGGGCCACCATGACACAACCCTCCATGCCTACATGCTGACCACTTCCACACAATATACAACACACAACAACCTAACACACAGAGCCCTGCATATTGTACACATGCAACAATATATCTTGTAAATTGGGCCCGATCAGGTAATTTGTGCTCCACTGTTATAACACCCACATGTACATGTTACTGCATTTCTACATAGGATTGTGTGGGGGAGCACACCTGACAACTGTAAACATTTGCTATGACTGTACTGGTATTTCAGGTACTCTTTTGGCTTCCATTTCATTTTGTATTCTGTGCGGCGCAGTGGTGCAGCGGTTAATGCTGTCACCTCACAGCAAGAGGTTCTCCGGTTCGATTCTCGGCTGGAGTGCCTTCTGTGTGGAGTTTGCATGTTCTCCCTGCGTTCGCGTGGGTTTCCCCCAGGTACTCCGGTTTCCTCCCACATTCTAAAGACATGCTTCTGGAGCATTTCTCCCCGGGCCTCCGCTGAAAACAGGATCTGTGGAACCTAGTCAGACTTTCCCGGTCAACAAATGTTAAATAAAATAAATAAATAAATAAATAAAATAAAAATAAAAAATATTCTGACCTATTATGCAGACTAGACGCATATCAGTAGAGTACAGATTTTAGGTTTTATTGACCTACATTTCAGTTTCAGACTTCTTACCCTTCAGAACTAACATACAACTGCCTGACCTGTTGTAGTCTGCCTGTGTGGCTGTTGTTCGGTATGTGACCCTCACTGACATGCATGTGTGTGTCCTATGTCACCTTGTCTAGTACTGCCTACTTTGTTGACACCAATATTTGTTATGGATTTCATGTTGCCCATATAGGTGTCCACTATCTGCTGCCATGCCATTCAGCTACCCAATTCCCTTGCATGCTCACATTCATACCATAGATACAGCTAGCAGAACATACTACTCCATTCGGCAATTGATAGGAAGAGTGACTTACATTGTGGCTGTGCCAGTACAGAGAATAGTGCTCGAGGACTGACTATGTCAGATGCACATAGTGCACTCCCTATACATGGTAAAGCACAGGTAGTGTCATGTTTGGCATCCCTTTTACTGTATGTGCTATTCAGAGAGAGGTGTCATTTCCTGGGCTCCTACCGTGTCAGTGTATGTGCTATGCATTGCCACTTTGCAAAATCCTGGGCATACTGGGCACGCCTCCTTCTGCATACATGGGCAGGCTCAGGTTGTTCCTCCTCTGAGGCCCTCTGTGCCTGTGCTGGCCTAAGCAATGGTGGGGGGGCTGTGTGGCCCTGCCCAGTGCTGTTCCTGCTGCAGCTGTTTCCACAGGATCATATTGTGTAGCATGGCACATACAATGAAAATTTGTGTACATGTAGCTGGAGAGTACTGCAAGGCTCCACCGGATATGTCCAGGCACTAGAACTGTGACTTGAGCACCCCAAACACACACTCTATTATGATTCTGGTTTGTGCGTGTGCCTCATTATGGAGTTCTTGTTTGGGTGTGTGTGCATTTCTGATGGGTGTCATCAGCCACGGCTCCAGTGTGTAGCCATCATCCCCCACTAAGTGGCCATATGGGAAGTCCCCACTGGCAAATCTCTGATACACATGTATCATATGCCAGATGTGGGAGTCATGATAGCTTCATTCATTATAATGCCCTAGACATCGTACATGACCTAGCAGTTGATAGAGGTTAAGCCCTTGCAGTTTATGTAGACCCTACCCCGTTCACCAGTTGGTGCTTTGATGTGTATGTCTGTGCAGTCTAAAGCACCCACTACGTCAGGATGTTCTGCTATTTGGTGGAAGAGATGCATATTGCTGGTCAATGCCTCACTAGTGTTGAGGAAATATATGTGCTCATCGGCATGTACTGACATGGCATCCATGAACTGGTGGAGTACCCTGGATGCTGATGCCTGCGAGATCCCCATGATATCCCCAGTTGGCCTGTGGAAGGTACCTGTGGCTAATATTCTTAAGCCTACACATACCTTGATATCCATTGGGATGAGTCCCCCCTCTGTTGGCTCTGTGTGTGAGGCATGGCTGGCACAGCTCAACAATTTGCTGTTGGATGTCTCTGTCCACCCTATAGTGCTCCACTATCTCCAGCTCATGTAGCCCCTGGTAGGTTACCCTGGGTCTGTACACTCTTCTCTTTCACCTCACTGTGGGCTGGTCATCAGCATTCTCATCCTAACTACCCTCAGCCTCTTCCACATATTGATGTATGAGAGCAACAGCATCCCTGATAATTTTGTTAGCTTTGTCAGGTAAAATTTTCCCATATGTGTACACTGGTGGTATAGTGTTTGTGGGACAAACCAGAGTGAAAGGTGTTTGCATAGTTTATAGAAGTGTGCTGAGCTGGGCGGGACCGCTGCCTGTGTAATTGGCTGATTCTGATACATTTCACCTGCCAGCTATGCTAGTTCTCTTTGATTGTCTTCCTACTGCTGTTTTCCCTTCCTATTGCCTTCCCATTTAAGCCTCAAGGTGTGCCATGCATGCCCGGTGCTCAGATGTGAACAGAGCTGCTATTTCCTGTTTTTTTTTTTTTTTTTTAAAACCTGGTGCACACCCGTTTAGGCAATCTAAACACCACTAGGCAGCCTCAAACACACACCACCTCCTTAGCTGTGCTTAGTTAAGGGCAAACACAGGCCACAGAGCTCCAATAAGCTTACAGCATGCATGACACTCCCCCTTATGAGGTCATCTACCTCTTATGCTTATACCATGGTTTTGCTGCACCTACACGATTGGGTGCAAGCTAACAGTGTGGGGAAATCTGTGATTCAGTATCATTCCTCCCATTTGCATAAAACTGGCTGCTAATGCATGGTTACAAAACTGACACTCAGCCTTCCCCCTTTGCAGCCACTATTCCATGGTATTGTTGTCTTATACATGCCATTGACTATTATGGCAGAATGCTGATTTTGGTTTAAAAGCTTATATGTGCTCACCGGCATGTGCTGACATGGCATCCGGGAACTGGGGGAGTACCCTGGATGCTGGTGCCTGTGAGATCCCCATGATATCCCCAGTTGGCCTTTGGAAGGTACCTGTGGCTAGTATTCTTAAGCCTACACATACCTGGGTATCCACTGGGCTGCTGCCTGTATAATTGTCTGATTCTGATACATTTCACCTGCCAGCTATGCTAGTTCTTCTTGATTGCCTTCATACTGCTGTTTTCCTTTCCCATTGCCTTCCTGTTTAAGCCATGACGCACTCCGCTAATACCCATTGCTCAGATGTGAACAGAGCTGCTATTTCCTGTTTTTTTTGTTTTGCTTTGTTTAAAACCTGGCGCATGGCACACACACCTGTTTAGACAATGTGAACACTGCTAGCAGCCTCAGATGCACTCCCCTTCCTTAGCTGTGCTTAGCTAAGGGCAAACACGGGCCACAGAGCTCCAATTAGCTTACAGCATTCTTGATACTCCCCCTTATCAAGTCATCTACCTCTTATGCTTATACCATGGTGTTGCTGCACCTACATGGTTGGGTTCAAGCTAACAGTGTGGGGGAATCTGTGATTCAGTATCAATCCCCTCATTTGCACAAAACTGACTGCTAATGCATGGTTACAAAACTGACAGTCAGCCTTCCCCTTTAGCAACCACTATTCCATGGTATTGTTGTCTTATGCATGCCATTCACTATCATGGCAAAATGTTGATTTTGGTTTAAAATCTTATTTCCAACTGTTTTTCTTATTTTCTGGCCGATCCCATTTGCGCATCTCTGCCATACACTTAAATGGCCGAAATCGGCCAAAAAAAATAAAAGGTATTTTTTATAATTTTGCAGCTATTTACCGTGCCATATTTGGCAATTGGCATGCCAACTACTACTACTACTACTACTACTGTGTCTACGTTCCCCCAGGGAGGAACACAGAAACCTTAGAAGACTTCTTATATTGATTATCCAAAAACTACCCCCAAGAAGCAATTGTTCTTAGGGATTTCAACATTGACTGGAACACTTGCTCTTGTGAAACCCCCACAACCCACATAAACCTCTATGGATTTACTCAAATCACAACCTCCCCCACTAGGACAGGAAAATGCAAAAACAAGGAAAGTACCCTAGACTGGATACTCGTCAATACCTATCTTCAATCCTATAAATCATTCACTTTACCTGATGACCTAAGTGACCACTGTCTCACCTATGTAATCAAGCTCATAGTAGACCGCTCTTACCAACCTGCTATAGAACATTAAGAAACAACAAGAATTTTATTCTCACCAAGTTTCAAAATGAACTTAAGGCATGCAACTGGTCAGTACTAAAACGTCTCCCCCTAGATGAAGCAGTAGAGTACTTTAACACCAAATCCCTTGCTATTCTTAACTCCCATGCTCCCAGCCGCTCTATTAGAACCAAAGTTAATATTGCACCATGGCTTTCTAAAGATACCAAAACCAAAATTTCACTCAGAAACAAGGCATGGGCCGCCTACCGAAAAATAAAGCCCCACTTGATCAACTAAGATTCAGACAGCTAAGGAATGACACCAAAAAATCCATAACCTTAGAAAAAAAAGAAACACTACTACCATCTACTGCAAAAACACCAAAACAAACGTCAAACTTTCTGGGCAGGAATAAACAAACTGCTCCACCCAGGCCAAACCGCCACTCCACCCCCCTCAGCTTCCCAACAAAAATCCCCAATAGACACTGTTAATAACTTCAACAGCTTCTTCACAGAGACTATCCAGTCTCTAGCCAGCCAACTTTCTCCCAATGGCTCTAATTCTAATGCAGCTATACCCAATACCCAAACATACTTTACCTTCCAACCTGTTCCTACTCAACTTATTCATGCCCTACTTAAGAAACTAAGACCCACCACCCTGGCTGCTGACCTCCCCCCAACAGACTATCTGCAAAAGGCTGCTGACACCATAGCAGATCCCAACTCAATATTGATCAACAGAGTTATATCTGAAGCTACTGTTCCCACTATATGGAAAATCTTCCATGTCATACCTCTCCATAAAGGAGGCAGTTCTAAAGTCAAACTTTAGACCTATAGCTATTCTGCCACCTCTAGCTAAAATTATGGAGAAGTGTGTGCACATACAGCTCATGTACTACTTCATTCAGAACAAGCTGTTGTCCAACTTTCAGCATGGTTTTAAGCCACACCACAGTACTACTTCTGCCCTCCTTTCTTTCTCTAACGTCATTAACCACAACCGCAACAATAACAAACTATCCTCAGCGTTCTTTCTAGATATATCCAAGGCTTTTGACATGGTTGACCACAAAATGCTTATAAATATCTTGAAAGTCTTGTATTCCAGTGGTTTCAGTCCTACCTGCAGGGCAAGCAACAGGCAGTCCAATGGCAGGACAAGCTATCATCTCGCCTACTCATCACTTTAGGAGTCCCCCAGGAATCCGGTATTAGGAGTCCTTCTTTTCTCCTTCTTTATCAACTATCTTCATTCAGTCATGGCGGATGCTACCTGCATTCAATATGCAGATAACTCCACCTTGATTTGTTCTGACACCTCACCAGCTACTTTATTCCCATTAACCCCAAATACCTTCAAAACAGTAGAAAAATGGATATCCAATCAACATCTAATCCTAAACCCCAGCAAAATTAAGCTGCTCCTCTTCTCCCCTAAATGCAGGACTCCTCTGCCATCCTTCAATATAACTGCTAACAATGGCACTATCATCTCCCCAGAAGCCGAAACTAAACTACTGGATGTCATAGTTGATAACAACCTGAAGTTTGATGTGCATATCAATCAAACTATCAAAACCATTAATAAAAAACTTGGCTTTCTTTACAGAATCAAACCTTTCCTTACCCCAGTTGCTAGAACTGCAATTGCTCGTTCCCATCTGCTATCAAGTCTTCTCTAAGCCTCACCTCTATTCTCCAACTTAAACAAAACAGATGTTAATAAAGTATCATCCTGCTATAACCGCATTGCCAGATTTGCTACTGGCACAGCCTACTGGACACATCACTGTCACAACCTAAATTGCCTAGGATGGCTTGAATTGCCAAGCCTACTGCAGTTCAACCAGCTAATAGTGGTACATAAAGTCCTTTACTAACCGGAAAATACACCTGCACTAAAAATATTATCAGCCCCTACACCAACACCTGGCCAATGTGATCATCCACTAGACCCCTAGTTCAAACATACAAATCCAACTCTCAGCTGGGGACTCTCTGCTTGCCAACTCTGTTGGAAAAACACGGAACAGACTCTCAGCTGACTTGACACTAGAAACCTCACTATCTCAATTCAAAAACAAACTCAAGAAATACTTCAAAACTCATTGGTTATGTCCTTGCACTAATGCTGACTAGTGACCTCTCTATTTCTTAGGTGCATTACCTTCAACTTCTTCTAACTTTTTTCTACCACTCCATTTCAGGAAGGGTCAATTGTATAACTGCTGCTCAATATGTCTTAAACCTGAATGTAATGTTATGTATATATAACTTTGAAAATAATGTTACGTTTTGTAAAGTGTTTTATAATAAGTTAGTACTATATGTGCTAAATGCAGGTATTGCTTATGACTGTAATCTGCTTGAAACTAGCATTTACTAAATGTTCAATGTGTATTATTATCTTGGAGCTTTTCTCCCCGGGCCTCCACTGAAAATGGACATATATCCAGTCAGACTATCCCAGTCAACAAATGTAAAATAAATAAATAAATAAATCCTACATTGAATACATGCTTTCTTTGGAGCTGTCATGCCTCCATTTTGTAATTTGCAGAAATGTATTCGGTTAGTAGCCGAATACATTTCTACAGGTTACACTGTTCCTGCACAGATGCCTGCTGCATCCTGGCTCACTAATTCACCTCATTTGTATGGTTTTCACCTGTAAATGAGGTAATTAGCAAACTGGAGCTATGTCCATGCAGGAATAGTGTAGGAGCACTCGTGCACATCCCAGGAGCTCGTTCCTGGATCGCTCGCCGGCCATATTATGTGTAACAGCACTTGCACTATTCCTGCACGCCGTGTGGAGCTTGCTTAATCCCGGCGATAGATTGCTTATGTACAAGTTTTTCATGATGATTCCTGCATAAATGCATGTTTGTTTTAGGCCCAGTGGAGATCAACTTGTAAGCACACAACCCCTGATGATTTGTCTGATACCTATTTATTTATTTAATTTTACATGGATATGACATTTAAAAAATCTGGGTCACATAAACCTGCATTCTCAGATGTTGAGATTGAGGTTATAATCTAGACTCTCCATTAACATGGCTCACACATCTTACTGAAAACTATAGGTGACAATCCCTTCTGTGTCTGTATCTGGTGGCAGATGGTCAATGACGTGAATGCTATTGGTGGCTATGGTTGTGATTACCTGTCAATCAGACATCAGGCTAGTGGCATAATCACCAAGCCAAAAAAGAGACTAATGCTGTTGCACATTAGTGGAGAACTACTGAGAGTGGTCCTTCTACCAAACCACCTCTCACTGAGATGGGGGAGTTTCTATTGACTATAAAAGATCCAGGCAACTCATAGGGGTTGCCCGTGCTGTGATGAAAATGTGTGTTAAGGTGAAAGACGACAAAAGGGTGTCTACAGCTAATGCTTCAGAGTGCCATTCATCTCTATATAGATCTAGATCTAGATATATTTCGGTAAACAGATTTTATAAAATTGATTTTTAGAGTTATGTAAAGGTTGCATTTCATGTCTCATCCTCTTTTTAATGCATATCATCTGTTTAATGCATATCTTACCTCAATTCATCTCCATTTTCTTTGTCTAGGCATATCTGATACTGAGGTTCCATGACCAAATGCAAATGTTAAGGGCATAACTTTTTAGTTGTAATCATTTATATCCATCCAACCATACATCCATAACCCATTTTTCCAAATGGGGTGTCACTTCATCAGTAACAATCATCTAGAGTCAATTTTAAACTGTTGAATGGCTATTGATCTTTAAATCTAACTTACTAAAATTTTTACTTGCAGGTTCATGACTTTAGTCAGGGTCCTGTGATATATGTCTGATCACTTTTCTAGTATTTCTCTTTTTGTTGTGCTTTATTGCTATTATCACAGCTGAGTCTTCCACCTTAGTGTCTGATGTCAGAATATTGGTAGCCTCTGACAATGATTGAGGTGATGAAGAGGCACCATCTGGGGATGCAGAAGGTCAGGCTGACAATAATATTGTGGCTCCTACATCCACTCCACAGATTTTGAACACAGTCAGTATGGCCACTAATACCCATGACATGGATCCCTGTGGGGATAGGACAGGTAAACGGCTATACAGTTGATCAGAATAGTGTGGATACTCCAGATGCAGACCTGGGGAAGTCTTATCCTTACCATTGTGGGATGAAGTCTCAAACAGGGGTATGAGTAGAGGTGATCAGAGTAGGCATGCTTTCTGTCCTCCCCCTAATGTTGGTATGTCAGTAGACATTACCCTACATGTGTGTATAGCACCATTATGGAGGCCCCCTGCAAGTTCCATCAGTGTATCGGAAGATATTGGTATAGGACTTCCTTTTCATACATTCTGACATGCAAGACTGCCTGAACTGTATGGATGAGTCCTTGGACCAGATTAATGATCTACTAGACCATGCAGTTTCTATTATTTAACATCTGCTGGAAGAGGGAGAGCATCCATGTGCTCAGTATGCCAATACATTCTCAGAGGTTAGCTGATGCACCTGCTCCAGATCCCATTCCTATATTGGTACTACTTCTAGAGCTCTTTCAGAGATTGAGGTGTCCATACCCAGATGTAGTAAACCTTATGCTTATAGTAGTGGACTTAGTTCTGTTGAGAAATCATCCAGCAGACATCATTCTTCTTTAGGTGGCACCCAACTTCTAACCAAGTTCATGAAACTATCAGTGCAACCCCTGACAGACATAATTCATGTAGTTAGGGGCTGTGGCGATGAACCAAATCATCTACCATGCATATGTCACACCTGTCTAAGATGTCAGTGCATAGTGCAAGCATGAACTCTTTGACTGTGTTCCTGCAAGCCTACATGCACAACACCTCATTTTGCCCATGCTACCTCACACAGACAAATGTATATAAATCATTAATATTGGCTTCTTTACATCTATTGCTACTGGCCCTGCAATGTGTACTTTGCTGTTGACTTGATTTTTCTCACACATACGCACACACATACACACACACACACACACACACACACACACACACACACACACACACACACGCACACACACACACACACACACACACACACACACACACGCACACACACACATGCACACACGCACACACGCACACACACACACACACACACACACACACACACACACACACTTCCTTGGTGTCAGGTTTGCCTTCTGTAATCCCCCACCTGCACCCCGTAAAAGTGAGGATGACTGTTCCCTACCCTTTGCACATTTCCTTTTGACATAGGGATGCCTACGTTTGATGCACAGCCTGGATGGCTAATGCTTTCTTAATCAAATGCCTGCTTTTATTAAAAGCATTGTACTGAATTGCACCTTTTTGTTTCTGGGTGCTATTTAGATTGTGTTTCTAATTGTAATTGTAATAGTGTTAGAAGTAATATATTTCTACTAATTATGTTCTACTGTTTTGTCAGTACCTTGTGCAGATGATGCTGAGATTGCCTAGGTCACTGTTAGGCCATCTAACCTGAGCAACTTTTATGTGTGATGCACAGTAGCGAGCAGGGCAAGCATATGTGCTTGGTAAATACATATTTGTTTTAATATGTTTGATGGCATATTCCTAATGTGTGTCTGTACACTGTATTTTCTAGTTCTTAGGGATGTATAAGTATGCTTGATCATGTACCTATGTGGACGATTGTGAAATATGACTTGACATTGTGGGGATTGTTTGACTTGATGCACAGTCTGAATACATGTGCAGTGAAAAGCCATTATAGCATACATTTTAATAGCTTGTTTTATATGTTTATGTAGCAAACTATATATCACTCATGAGTTACTGGTAATATTCCAGCACAACTAAGCCATGTTTTATCTCAATGAAGTACAGTGAAGTACAGACCTTGCATATGAGGGTAACCATTTATTTCTTCTTCTTTATAAGTTCATCACTTTCCTTGGTTAATACTGCTCCTACAAATATTGTCTCTTGTGGGGTTGAGTCTGTCTGATACTCACAGAACACAGCTAATTCAAGGATAAGTAAAGGCTTATAATGTTGCTTGCATCACTACTGCTGTTTGTGCTTAATTTCTTTAGTTTTTACTTAGGCTGTGAATGTGTGAGCTATTCTCTGCTTTTTAGCTAGAGCCATAGCATATTGTACATGCTTCATTCACTAGGATCATCCACAGCTGCTGATTCATCATCAGTATCCTCATAGGTATCTGTGGCCCTACCTGTGGTGCTGGGAACCACGGTCTTTAACCTTATTGCCCCTGTTGCAACTGCTTCCTGACAATGATACTATTTAACATGGTAAAGATGTCAGTATTTTGGGTGAGGTGGATGGGTCAGAATGCAGAGCACCACAATATATATCGAGATGTCAGAAATGTAATTTGAGCAAGCCAAAAACAATCTCTATAAAACTTCCAGTTTGAGTGTGGGAACTGTAACCTCATTCATTGGGGATGTGTGGGTTTCTCATGAGTGCCATGAGCCAAAGTGACAGCACATAACCTGCAGCCTCCACTAGATGTCCTTATGGAAAGTCACCCCTAGAAAAACTTAGATACAAGTTACAGATTTGCCACATGTGGGAGTCATGGAAACTCCCAGGGTTACCAGCACACTCATTATAGATTATCTCTTGGGCTCTACAAACCACCTGGCAGCAGAGGAAATACTAGCCTTTTCTACTGATGTACTTCTCTCCCTGTTCATCAGGTAGGGCTTGTATTCCTATCTGTATATGTGCAGTCTATGGCCCCCAGTATCTCAGGAAGATATGCTATAATATGGTATAGAAATGCTGCATGGTGGTAGCTCCCTATCTTCTGGTGTCAATGGAAACCAGGTATGCTTCCTTACATGTTGTAGCATGCAGAGAAAATTTGCTTTGATATCCTTGAGGCTCAGGCCTGAGACACCTCTAATATATCCTGTGTGAGTCTCTGAAATGTGTTTGTAGCTAGCATATATAGTTCAGTGGGATGGGTTCAGCTTGTTTTCCTTGGGCCCTCAAATGAGTGCAACAGTTGTTGCCTATTTCCTTCAGGGTAACTCTGTCCACCCTGTAGTGCTTTATTATTCAAATATCATGAAGTCCATGACAGGTCAAACATTGTCTAAGAACTCTTTCCTTCTTGGCTGAGGTCTGGCAGTAGCAGAGACAGCGCCTTTAATTAAAGCCTGTTGCATATACAGGTTAATAATAGCAGCAGCAGCAGCGACCCCTAACATTTTTTTTGAAGTATATTTGTGGCTATATTCCAAACAGTATTTAAACTGCGAGCTAAAGGGAGCATGGCGTGGGTATTATAGATTCATGAATCACTCCGCCATGTTGATTTGCTTTATTAGCATGTAGTTCATTTACTTACACCATCATTAGTATATTTCACTGCTTACCCTTGTTTTGCAACTGGGCACAAGAGATGTTTAATGAATACCAAACAGTATCTTTGTTGCTGCTTGTCATGCATACATGCTTAGCACAACGTGTAGGTGCTCATGAATCCTGCTCTATGTATAAGTGATTGGTTCCAGTGCCATCAGTTATGTCAACTACTTCACATTCCAGCCAATTTATGTTTTTAACCAAAGAAGATAAAATAGCATTATGTATTCACACAATCACACCTCCTCCCTTATCATTTCTCCTTAAGGTCTCATATTTTGTAAAATTACTTAAATAAATGCTTGCCCTATTCCCGGTGTTTAGCATTGATGTTTTTCTCCTAAAAATGTTCTACTTTCTGATAGTTTTCCTTATATAAATGCAGTCTCATATAAATTAAAATGGGACTTGTCCTTTGAATACAGATAGTAATAATTTAGTACAGTCCACCCAGTACATAGTAACGTTAATGATATACAACAAGCATAGCTGTCTTAACCATTTCTTAATGTTAACCATTTCTTAATGTACAAATCAGCTTTAGTGTACTGATAGTCTGACTGCCTTTGGGAATAAATGATTTCAGTAAGAATTATGTCTACTGAGGATTCTCCCAGTATTTCTATAATTTCCAAAATAGATTTTTTTTTTAATTAATGGCAGATTAAGTTGTTTGTCACTGCATGGATTACAATCAAATTGCATTTTGGTTCTCAGCTAGTAATTTGGGATCATTCACATACCATCTGTGAATTTGAAATTTGAGAGTGAGAGAGACAGCAGATACAGTGATGTCTGTCCTCTAAAATTAAAATTACTTTTCTGCATTCTTTATAATTTGAGTCTGGATAGATGTTGTCATTGGTTATTAATATTTCTTGGTGCCTGCTTCCTTCACCTCTTAAGTTTTTATCTTTTCAATATTCTGTTGTAACTATGTGTTGAGTCTACAGAAATTCATCTTCTTTTCCTTTGTCTTGTATATTAACACTAGTTGTCAATATTTATTGGAGGTTTTATTTCTACTTCCCCTTGTATTCTACATTTCATATTTTCATATGACTATGAAGAGGCATTATATTTACACTCAACACCTTAAAAACCTCACTAACCAGTAATATCACTTTGTAGTGGGCATTACACTGATTATGAACTGGAGCTTCTTGCCTAGTATACAAAACTGTAGCAACTTATCTATTAATCTCAGCTCATTTCAACTTTAGAAGAATTCATTTTTGCAAAAAAAGAATTCTAAAGTAGAAATGCAAAAGAAAAATACTACAGACAGTTTAAAAACATTTTTGTGTTGTCTTCTTTGGACATTAAATAGTTAATGATAATATCTCCTTACTATTAATAAAGAAATTTTAAGTGGTTTACAAATATTTCTTGCACCTGATAGGAATTTTAATGTTTTTTTGTTTTTTTTATTTTGATGTGTAATACTTTGATGCTGAAATACTAATGTCTAAGAGAAAAGTTATAAGTGGAGTAGCTTTCTTTTTGTTTGTGTTTAACACTTTTGCTTTTACAAAAGTGTTTTTTATATATAATAAATATCAAAGTTAGCAAAATCCAAGGTAAAACATCTTCCCAAAATTGACTGCCTCATTTAGTTCCTATAGAGCTTTTGCTATGGGATTCCAAGCTAATAACATCAAATAGAAATAAAAATAACTTTTGATATAAAAAGAAACGTAAAATGATGATAGATGTTACACATTTTAATATGAACAGTAATACCACACAGTGTTAACATACTTGGGAGATAGCAAAAGATCCAGCAGTAGTAAAGACCTCTCCCTACAATTCAGGCTTCAAAACTTCTCTAGGCACTCTGTTATTTTTTACTATAAAAATGGGACAAAGAGAAATTATGAGATTAGAAGCTGACTGCACATCAGATGGGATGCTGATCATCACTGCTTCATTAGCCTATGCTATATGCCTTGAATTTGACAGCCAGTCAGATTCCAAAATGTATGGGCATCTTTCACACATCCAGACCACTGAAAGCACAAGCAGAACATGGAGGAAATCAGCAGTCTGGGCATCAAATCATTCTGAGCTTTCCTGACTTGAAAAGTGTTCCTCTTGAAGGCTTTTGAGAATCGATGGTCAGCTAGCATTACTCTATATCTGGACAGATCAATTCCCTTAAGGGAAAAACCTTCCACTTTTGTTTCTTTTTATCTAAAAACATATGTTTTAACTTAATTGTTTAACATTGAGCTATGTTTATTACTTTTTTGAACTATCACAAGACGTTCTTATAGGTTCATAGTTTCATAGGTAAGTACTAGGCTAGCTGCCCTTGCAGACCATTTTAAGCCTAGCCAATTTCCCTTATTATGCTCATGTGCTTAGCTCAGCCTCTTATCACCCCATAGTCTACAACATCTAAATGGAAACTATTCTGAGGAGAGTATTTCTTCTGATTTTCCCTATAAAAATGTTTTCTTTTCTGAAATCATTTATAGAATAAATCAATATTTTCAGTAGAAAATATTCCAGTTTTTTTTGAAAAAATATTATGACTTATTACAACTGGAATTTCCTCACCCTACTGGTATTACTTCTGTTCTACCAGCTTTGGAGGATGTTTTCCCTACAACCTGGAATATGCCTGACAGCCAACCTGTATCGTGTAGGAAGGCAAATAGTCTTTATAAGGTTCCTCACTCTTACAAATAATTTTTCAACTTGTCTGCCTCTAACAAGGGTACCAAAGCTTTTGATACATTTGGAAAAAACAGTGTATTCTTCTGCCACACTTTATTTTCATGATTTCAAATTGCTAAGCTCACGTTAAAGATTTTCTTTGCTTTTTTGAGAATATGAGGAAAATTACTGCCACTTTTTCTTCCTCTTAGGGCAAATCTTCTATGAAATCTCTTATTGCTTCTGTTTCTCTGGTAAGTAAATATTTTTTGAAGTGTTCTTATGACTCATTTTATACCTCTTATAGAGAAGTAGTTACTCAGACTGTTACAAAAGTGCTTTCATAGTTATATTCTCAACATTTTGAATTATACCCCTGATTGAGATATATCATTTTGTCCATCTGCTGCTGAGGTCCTAAAAAAATTCAATACAAGAAGAGAACTGTTATGATGGATGGTGCATATTGTTTAGCCTCCTTCCTGTAAGTTTGTGAATGGTTTCATCCCTAATTCTGGGCTTTTATAAAAAGCAAACTAATAGTTCCAGCAAGATTCAGGCAAGCCAATATTCAGGAAACAATGACACAGAGGCTCAAAAAAAAGAACTTTCCTTGTTTCCCACTCCATCCTACCCTGGAAATCCTTTAATTCTTCCTCAAAATCTAGTTTTCCATTCCTCTGTTTCCCTAATTGGCAACACCTAAGACAAATGGGTTCCAAGAGTTATTTGCCAGGGTAGAGAAGTAAGTGGGAATTCCTTCTTCATTTACAGGGATTCCTCCTCTTCCAACACATCAGACTTCCATATTCTTCCCCTGTTATTCATCATATGCTGGTTCAAGGGCTAAAATAAATGTTTCCTATCCCCCTGCAGTGGAAAGGATTGTATTCAAGAATGATTTGGCACAAAAGAAAGAAAGAAACTTCATGGGAAACAGTCTAGGCCCTTTCATTTTTCAACCAGTTTATAAAAGTTCCATAGTTTGAAATGAAATGCCATCCCTTCAAAACTTGTTACTACTCATTCCCCATTTCATATTTTTATAAATGGAGATTTAAAGGATACTTATCATCACATTCCAGTAGCCACAGATTTTAGGCATTTCTAAAGATTTTCTGCATCTGTATTACAATTCAGTCCTCTGCCTTACACACTGGGCTGTCTACTGCTCCAAGCATGTTTACAAAGTGTCTAGCTCCATTGATATCCTATTTCAGACTGCACAGTATTCACATTTTTAATAGTTGGATGATTTTGCTTATCTTTGAAGAGTCTTTTTTCAGTATAACAGGAATCTTTCACTTGGGTAAGATATCTCATTCTCAGATTGGGCTTCAGGTGAACATTCAGAAATCATGTTTAATTCCATCCCCAAAATTCTATTCCTGATGTCCATTCTAGGTATCTACCTTCAAAGAGCTTTTCTCTCATGAAGAAGAAGATCTGTATCGAGAATTATTCCTGAATGTTTCCAATCAATCAACATCTTCAACAAAGGAATTCATTGGGATTTTAGGATTCATGACACCTATGATATTCACTATTCCTTTAGCCAGACAGAACATGAAAAAGATTCAAATGGCTCCTGAAATCTGTATTGTCCCAACATTGACATCCCCTTACTTCTCAAATTAGTTTTACATTTATAAAAAGGGAACTGCTTTGGTAGAGAGATCAGGTGTAACTGAGTCCAGGTCTCCCATTCCCCTTTTCAGCTCCACTGAAGTCTATAAAGACAGATGCCTCAGATTGTGGTTGGGGAGTTTCATCTCTTCTATAAAAGTGTAAGGTCTTCAATATAGAAAAAAAAATAAAACATGTAAACAACAAAGGATGCTTACAGACATAAATGCACTCAGTTCTCTAAATCATTTGTGGTCCTCTATGCAGATTAGCCATGGTTCTCCAGACGTTAGCACAATCTGATCCCAGAGGTTTCTTACATTGATCAGAGTAAATCTTTGTGGCACTGGAGCTGAGGTGGATGAGGATAGAACCTCATGAGTGGAAATTACATCACTGAGTCTTCCAAGATTAGAGCCAGCTGTGGAAATAAATCTTTTCACCTCCATTTGCAACACACCCCTTACAGGATTCATGCAAGCATACCTGGTAAATTATATGTTTTCATTCTCTTGGATGAGAATGTTCCTTTATGCCTTTTCATCCTTTCCCATCATATTCAGGGTCCTTCTGAAGATTTAGAAGGGCTCTTTAAAGATCATTGTGGTGACTCCTTTCTATTGGGTCTATATTAGAATGCCTAAACCTCACTTAAGCGAATCTCGAAAAGCCGACATATACACAGCAAACTGCAAGAACACTGAACGTCCTTAAGCACAAAATTCAAAATATCAAATTGCCATAGCTGCCCAACTCCACTGCCCACTATGTACTGCCTACCCAAACAAAATAAATATGAATGCATTAGTATATATGCACTTACCTTAACCCGGCCCCTAACCCTAAGGTCAGTAACTATTGCACATTTACATTAGGGAGCTATACTGGATAAGGGAATCTCCTACTGATGTTTTACCTCACTAAACATGGTGTGGACAACTATGGCATTTTGGTATTTTGAATTTCGTGCTTAAGGACATTCGGTGTTCATGTGGTTCACTGTTTATGTGTCGACCTTTCAGGATTCATGTAAGTGAGGTTTCATCATTCTAATTCAGACTCTTTCTATCACAGGCAACAGTGGCTCTCCCTTCTTTTGGAAATGGTCAAGGGCAATTCCCACAAGCTTCCTTATCACAGAATGGACCCACTCATAAAACATATGAGTTGTTTTGTGTACCTGAACTTGAAAAAACTCGAACTGTGGGCATGTATGATAGAACACTAAAACATTTTGTGCACTTAAAGGAAATCATGAATTAGCAAATGGAAAAATATATATTTGGCGACAGACTAAGAACAAATACCCTTTTTATTCTAATATTTCTCTGGTTCTTAAATATTTGTTTGGCTTATCCTCTGCTCTTTCTTATTCCTCTGTAAAGGTTCATCTTTTGGTCACTCCAGCATGTGTGGTCATGGATTCCCCTCTGTCAATGCAATGTCTTGTCAAACCATTTTTAAAGGGATTATGAATACCCATCTATCTAGAAAGCACTTGGCTCATCCTTGGGATCTTAACTTTGTTTTGGTAAAATGAACACTTGCACCATTTAAACAAGCTCATCAGGCCAATCACTGATAACACCACAGTCATACAGTATATATAAAATCAAGGGATGTTCCAGATCATACATGGAAAACATCATTGATGATTGCAAGAAGACTGTCTGAGTTACAATGGTAGGTCAGCCTTATCTCATTTCCTATAAATATAGGTTTTCTTTGAGAACAAATCCTGCATCTATGCCTAAAGTAGTACCTAGGTTTACTTTGAGCAGAGCTGTTCATCCATCTGTCTTCTTTTCGGAGCCTAAAAAATAAGGGAGAAAGGATTCTTCATACTATGAATGTCCATAGACAACTCAGATGCTATCATGGTAGAACCTAAACCTTCAGACATTCTGATCAATTGTTCTTTTCTTATGGAGGTTTGAGAAAAATGGCAAACAGCATCAAATCAGAGTACTTCCAAATGATTGTTTCATGCTATTTCTTTTTGCTATTCTCATCACAAAAAGTCAATGCCAGGCAGGGAAAAGGCACATTATACTAGGGCCATGATTTCTTCATTAGCTTTTTGGAAAGTAATGGGTTCTAGACATGTTCTAGAAGAAGCAATGTAATCCTCTGTACATACTTTCACAAAGCACTACAAACTGGACTCCTTCTCACATCTAGAGTAGGCACGGTTAGGGACACTCTCCATGGACCCCTGGATTTTCATCCTTCCTTCTTTCAAATTTTCTAAGCTTTGGTTTTCTATCCATACAGCTTAGGTTCCTGTAGCAGTGATGTAAGGCTGAGCATAGTACAGTTTTGTATGTAAAATGTACCATAACAGTAGATATTTATATAGACCATTGCTGTAACAGCTGCACCTTCTCTCATCCGCCTTATATTTTTCTGGTATTATTTGCCAGGGTGAGAGCTTTCATGTTTATATTCCTTTTACTGACTATTTGTAAGGGATCTCACCTCCCTTCTGTTGGCATGAAAGGGAAGGAGGACTTGTTGTCCAGACTATAGATTGTCTCCCTATATTGCATGAGCTTTCAATGGTCTGAGTACATGGAAGGTGCCTTTACATTTTGGAAGTTGGATGACTATTATACCCTAGGCAGGATATAACTCATAAAGTTTAGGCTATGGCAGTCGTGATCTGTTTAAATGTCTACTGTTTTGATAAATTTGACTTATACAACTTTATTTTGTAGACACAGAAGAAAGCTGGTCAGTCTAACTAGATTTTATGTTCAGTCACAGATACTATATCCCTCACAGCTTTCAAAATTTCACTAGCAGATATTTTTAATCTTGGCACTATGATGTCTCATACATGTTAACAAAACAGAAGAAAATACCCTTAATAGAAGTGCTAAAAAATGATATCAGGGAAAACTCTAAATACAAGGAGTGTGCTAGAAAGTCAGTCAAATCTGAAAAATAAAAATGACATTAGTTTGAAGAAATGCCCATAATGGAACCAAATTGAAAGATTTAGTCATTACATTTTCAACATGCCATCTATCAACTCTTGTTACCTAAACTATGGAATTGAATTACTGCAACTTAGATCTAATATAAAATTTGTGAAAACAGCTATGAAAAAGCATTTGCATATGAAACTGTGCAATACCACAAGACAGTGAGAGAGACGGCATCCTTAACTGACTGTGTTAAAAATTTCATACCATAATTCCATAGGTTTAACAAGCTGCAATCCTGAATAACAATTACTTCACTGAAATGGGTAACATATGTTTCAAAGATTAGCATTTTGAGCCCAAATGCTCAACATACTGTGCATGGATTACGTCTCCCTTAAAGTAATATTAAACGTGTGCAAAACAAATCTGAAATCTGTTTATGAATATGATGCACGATAGCATTCATAAATGGAAATGTATAATGCCATACAATAGCTTGAAATGAAGGAAGGGTCAGTAAAATCACTAAGTTCATACAAAAATTAAAAATTCCACATAATTAAAAACATATTACCTTGCACAATAAAATAGTTATAATGGGAAGAGGAATTTTATATTAAAATGTATTACAAAGCATATAATTATCAGACAGCAGCTATTAAATGTAAAACTCAAAATGCAAAAAAAAAAAAATTATATATATATATATATATATATATATATATATATATATATATATATATAGTTACATGTCAAAACATCGAATGATCATAACACCTAAACCCAAAACTTCAAGACCATAACATATAAACTTCAAAACATCTAAACCACATAACATCGAATCTCAAAACATTGAAAAATACAAAGCAAGTATAAATAACATCCCACACACTGTTTGCTACATTTCTGCACCCCCCACACCCCCCATAATTTAAATATACCAACTCCGATTGCACTACAGTGGGGGAAAAAGTTAATTTCCTAACCCCACTGTAGTGCGATCTCGGAGATGGTATATTTAATGTACGGGGGTGTGGGGGGTGCAGAAATGGGTGCTTGCCCCCCTGCAGAATGTAATAAACTGTGTGTGGGATGTTATTTATACTTGCTTTGTAGTTTTCAATGTTTTGAGATTCGATGCTATGAGCTTTAGTTGTTTTGAAGTTTAGATGTTATGGTCTTGATGTTTTGAGTTTAGATGTTATGATCATTTGATGTTTTGATAGGTAACTATATATATATATATATATATATATATATATATATATATATATATATATATATATATATATATATATATATATATATATGTGTGCGTGTGTATGTGTGGGTGTGTGTGTGTGTGTGTGTGTGTATATATATATATATATATATATATATATATATATATATATATATATATATATAAAATATGGATGCTAATTTAATAACTTGGGGTGTACTTTGTTAAGATATTGTCACACTCTCAGGGATTGTGAGGTGCTCTTCCCTCAGACTCATGTTTCACAACAGCCTGGCAATATCTTTACTATGAACAGCCACTGTTTCTTCTGTAATACTTACTGTAGATTGCATTACGTATTATTCATAGGTTCATAGGTAAGTACTAGGCTGTCGGCCCAAGGGCCTAAGTAAGCCTAGCCAACAAGGTTCCCTGGCTTACGCCACCCAATAAAGTTATTTTACTGTGTCCCTGTCGAGCAGAGCCACAGCAATGATCCCCAGGGTGTATTTCCTGTTTCCCATCCACTTATCAAGATTTGTCTTGAAGAGTGCTAATGAGGAACTTTGCTTGACATAGATGGGTAGCTTGTTCCAGAGTATGGGAAGTCTCTGGGACAGGATTCTATCCTTCCAGCATGTCCTGTTTATTGTGGTGACAAGGTTTACGTCCCTAGAGCACGTAGCTCAGAGGGATTGGGATTTCTTTATGTCTAGCATGTCTAACAGCTCTGGGTTTGACATAGCTTCAAATGTTAGGCAGAGATCACCTCAGATTAGGCGATATGCTAGGGAGTAAAGCTGGAATTGTTTGACACAGTCAATGTAGGGCATCTGTTTGAGGCCAGTAATCTTCTTTGTGAGGTACTTCTGTGGCCTTTCCTGCTGCTGCAGATGTCTTGTGAGGTACATTCCAAAAGGGGCATTGTACTCTATAATGGGTCTAATGAGTGTGGAGTAGAGGGGGAACAATATCCTCTTTTTACCTAGATGAGAACCCGTTTGTGATGAGGTATGCCATGTAGAAGGATTTCCTAACTACTGTGGTGATGTGATTATCAAAGGAGAGACTACTGTCCACTTGGGTCCCCAGGTCTCTTATCACACATTCAGTGTTAAGTAGACTGCAGCCTATGTGGTAGTTTATGGGTACATAGTTTTTACCAAGGGGGATGACAATGCTCTTTTTGGCATTGAGCTTGAGGCCATGGCTCTGACACCAGGCATCTGTCTCAGTGAGGCCCTTCTGTAGGATGTCCACATCATTTGGGGACTCAACTATGGCTCCTAGTTTGCAATCATCTGCGAACTTTATTAGCCAAAGGCCTTCTGTGTTAGCCTGTACTTCAGAGAAGTAGATACCAAACAGGAGAGGTCCCAGGACTGAACAATGTGGTACTCGACTTGTCACTGATTTGAAGGCAGATTTGGAATCTGCAACTTTTACAGTGTGGGTTCTGCCAGTGAGTCAGTTGGCAACCCATTTTGTGATGTGGGGATTTATACCTAGTTTAGTGAGTTTGGCTATAATTCCAGAATTGGGGATGTTGTCGAAAGCCTTGGTGAGGTCAAGATAGGCTGTGTGAACCCTCTTACCCTCGTCTACAGCTTTGTTGACTGCCTCAAATAAGTCAATCAGGTTCAGGAGGCGTGATCTGCCTTTCAGAAACCCAAACTGGGTGGGGCCAGAGTTTGGAGGTTACCAATGTCTTTGTTTATGAGTTCCATGATGATAAGTTCCATGACCTTACAAACCAGGCTCATCAGGCTAATAGGGTGATAGTTCTCAGGAACAGTGGTGGCTCCCCCTTTCCGGAGTGGGATAACTATTGTTGTGCACCATTCAATAGGCACAAATTCTGATGTGAGACTATGATTAAACATGGTGCTTAGGTGGGGAGCCAGTTTGTTCTGAAGTTCGTGTAAAACGTAGCCTGGGATGTCGTCTGGTCCCATGGATGCTGTGTTTTTGGCTTTAGAGAGTGCAGGTTTTACCTGCTTAGTTGTGATTACAGGGACTCTGCATTCTTCCAGTATAGTTATGGGCCCTTTAGAAGGTGGGGGGAGGGGTGACGTTAGCACTGAACCTATCTGCAGGGCCGCTGGCAATATCAGTTGGTTCTGTAATTTTCATGCCATTATGTTGTAACTGAGAGCGGCTCTGGATGTTGCCATTGAGATTTTTGACATAGCTATAGAATGCTTTGTAGTTGTCCATAGAATCAGTGGTGGTTCTGTTTTATAGCTATCTTTGGAGGATCTTATAGGGGATCTCAGTTTCTTACTGAGGCTGACCAGGGAACTCCTCCACTCATGGGATTTTACTCTCTTTTGCAACAGTTTCTTTCTCCTTCTCTGATAGTTACTAATGTTTAAAAATACTTTTGCTACCTTAACAGTCTATAATCTTGTAATCAGAATAATGTCACCCAGTACTTCAAATAATTTAAGTCAAATAACATATGATTGACTGTTTTGCTTATTTGGTAATGCATTAGAATGATATTGAGCCATGTTTTAGATGGATGTCTTTCATAGAAGTGTTGGGAATGTTAAACTATGTCCCAGCTGTGCTCATGAAATTACTGCATTTATACCCTGAGCTTTCAGTCTTACAAAGACAAAAAATCTTTAGTACATATTATTAAAATTAGTTCCACACATTTATGAACTTGATGAATGCCTACATCGAATGTAAAAAGGTAGCTTAGGTGGAAGGTATGTAAGAGGGGGTAATGACAAGGCCAGTCTATAAAGAACCCCTGGTTCACAGGTTTTCCATTGTTTAGATTGCCTTATGTTGTTGCAGTGGAGGACACTGATGTTGAGGGGACAAGGGCCTGGAGTGGTGCTGTGGTTGGCACCAAGCAGAGCAGTGAGTCTTCACTCTGCTAAAGGGAATCCTGGAATGACTGAAGATGTCTCTCCACTACCTGCTCCGACACAGCCTATGCTAAGTCCCAAAGCCTATTTACCAGGCTGTGATATGCCAGGATGCCCACAATGCCGCAGCCTGTATGGCCAGAGGATAAACATTCCCTTTTCCGAGAGGCACTTGGCTGGGTTGTTCCTAAGGATTCTGGACCTGTAGAAAAATCAACAGAAATGGGAGAGAAATAAAATAATACAGGGCAAAGAAATGGGATGCATTATTAAAATGATAAAAAAGAGACAAAGGATGAGACAAGGAAGAAATGCAAACAATAAATTCATATATAAACACATTCCTATCTTTATTAACACTGATTTTTTTTTTTTTTATTTAATCTGCATTCACATTTAAAAAAAGGTCTAGGAAAAGCTTATGAATACAAGAGAACAATTATTATACTACTACAAGTGGTGGAGATTTTTCCATTTTCAGTCTACTGATACTAATGAAATATGTTTGTTTAACATAATGAATAGTAATACATTTGCTATGTCTGCCTGATAAGAACTTGGCTGCAATACTGCAGTGAAAGCATGTTTGCCCTTCTGTTATCTTTCTGTCTAAACATGCTTGCAGTTATAGTAATGAAATCAGTTAAAACAGAAAACAGCAGTTATTACTTAACATGTAGATTTTTAAATGGAAATATATATTCATACATACAAGCATCCACAGTCAACCTTGCCAATCTGCTGTTTTGTTGATCTGTATCTCATCATCAGCTGCATAGAAAATACATAACAGTATGGTTGTTTACCTGTCTCAGGTTTTATTTTATTTTATCTGACATTTTATTACCTGGAAAGTTTGGCAGGGAAAGAATCCCACTTTCAGCTAGGCCCAATGAGAAAAGCTCCACAGTAGTTAAACACCAGTTAAATGGCAGCCGCTGTGGTGCAGTAGTTAGCATTGCCACCTCACAGCAAGAGATTTTTTGGTTTGATCCTCAGCTGGGGTGCCTTCTGTGTGGAGTCTGCATGTCCTCCCTGTGGTCACGTGGGTTTCCTCCAGGTGCTCCAGTTTCCTTTTACATCCCAAAGACATGCTGTAGGTGGATTGGATACTCTAAATTGGCCCTAGGTGTGAGTGTGTGCCTTCTGTGAGAGGTTGGATGCCAGGCTGGCAACTTGACACTGTAAAACTCCACTGCCAATCATGAGTGGACAGGTGATCTGCTGTGGTGACCCCTAACTGGGAAAAGCCAAAAGAAGAAGTTAAACATCAGTTAAAGTTATATTTGAATATAGAAATTATAAAAATATGTGTATGTGGTTTAAAATGATACTTTAAAATTATACAAATCATTAAAACAGAGTAACAAAAAGTTCCAAATAGAAAATTAAAAAATACATACTTATGACTATGGTAAATATACATCAGTACTGAAAGAGTAACATAAAACAATAGTTGAATAAAATAAACAGTACATATGCAATATTTTAAGAAGGAGAAGAAGATAAGGAAAAAGTGTTAGTAATAAAATAAGGTCAAAATTGATGTTATATGGGCGGGCTGGAAGAATTTGAATGAGAAGAGGTATAGGGAAAGTTAAGAAGTAAAAGGAAAAGGGAATAGAAGGAAGAAGAATGAGAAGAGACATACATAACATAAGACTTGGGGTATGATATATTGTGAGAATACTTATCTAGGTGAGGTACAGGAGCATAGGTGAGAGCTAAGAAAGAACTATTTAAGGAGTGTTTAAACAGTGGTAACCTGGGAATTAGTCTAATGTCTATGGGGTGAGAAGTCTAAGTTTTTGAGATTGGGTATGAATAAAAGGAGTGACCTATATGACAATATAGAATGACCTGTTAGGTAGGAATTAAGTAATGTGCTGATCGCTGGACAGGATGATGGTTTAAATATAATTTTGTGGACTAGAAGGAGTTGAATAAACTTAAGGTGGGATGAAACTCAAGCCAGTGTAAGTATATGATAATTAAGTGATGTGATTTGAGGGACAATTTGGCAGCAAATCTAGTTATTTTATTAAAGCAAAGTTCCATTTTAGTTTAAAGTGAGGCCTGTATGTTGGTGAGGATGGGGGAGGTATAGAATAGGGATGGAAGGTAGGAGACCATGGCATGTGCGATTTGAGAATTATTAGTGAGGATTTTTTTTATATATATACAGCATACCTTGTTTCTGATGAGTAATTGTTTTATACAGTTTTGAATATGGAGGTCAACATTTATTTGATCATTGATTATATTTGTTTAATTTTTATTTATTTGTCTTCATTTACTGGGAAAGTTCAACTGGGTAATACCCATTTTCAGAGGAGGCCCCGGGTGAAAATTTCCATTTGCATACATTACATTATACTAAGTTCCAGTTCAACACAGAGTAGTTATGTTTCTATTTACATTTATATGCAAACAGTAGTTACATTTATACATTCTAAGATTTTACAGAAGTGGAAGTTACTAAAGAGAAAGTCCATGAGCAACTTAGTGGATTGTACAGACAGCAGTTATGTTTAAAAATTATTTTGTCATTTCAGTCAGAGGTTGAATGTATTCTGTTTAAGGAAAGTATTTGGACAGTATTGTATGGTGAACACAAAATCTCAACCTAAGTAGCTGGTGTAAGACATGACTTCAATCTTAGTGTTAAGAGTGTACATTTTAAGGGTGTCTTTTAGGAGGGACAAGGATTGGGGAAGAAACAGAAAAAGTTTGTTTTTATAGGGTTTAAGAGAAGTTGTTTATCTTAAAGACGGCTTTCAAAAGAGCAGAATGCATTTTGAGAAATGGTTTGCAGATGTGAAAGATTACTAGAGGAGCCAGTGAAAG
Source organism: Protopterus annectens (assembly GCF_019279795.1). Lineage (NCBI taxonomy): Eukaryota > Metazoa > Chordata > Ceratodontiformes > Protopteridae > Protopterus > Protopterus annectens. The sequence continues at coordinate 1,924,280,760 of NC_056735.1, read as the reverse complement.
TGGAATGAACTATGTATTGTATAATGGTGGCTTCTCTTGGGGAAAGGAGGAGACTGTTGATAAGCATATTAAAGAGGAGGTGTCCAAGTATGGAGCCTTGAGGAACACCAGTGTCCACTGGGGGAAATGAGAAATAAGAACAAAGTCATTTAATAGATTGTTGCTGGTTGGAAAGGTATCTGAAGAACCAATTAAATGTAGTAATAGATAAAACCAGAGCAGACATTTTAGAGAGCAATATGCATGATAAACTGTACTGGATGCTTTTGATAGGTCAAGTAAGAGAGAAGAGACAAGCATGTTATAATCTCTGGCTTTAAAAATAAACTCTTGGAAGTTTAAAAGGACAGTTTTGGTGCTGAGTTCAGGGTAAAAACTATGTTGGGTTGCTAACAGTACATTTTAAGAGAGTAAGTGTTGAAGAAGTTGTGTATTGATGCATATATCAAGAATCTGAGAGAGAGGAGACAGTACTGCAATGAGCCTAAATTGCAAATTTCTGAAGAGTTACCACCTTTGTGAAGAGGAATGGTATAACATTTCTTCTACATAGATGGACTGAATGATTCATGTATGGATCAATTGATTAATATGGAGACTGGTAAAGCTATAGAAGCAGAGGCAATTTTAATTATTCAGAATTAAGATTATCAACAAAGGGGAGCAGTGCTTAAGATTACTAAACAGATGTTTTATATAAGAGGTTGAAACTTCCTTAAGGGAGAAGGAGGAGTTTGTGTTAGTAACAGCAGTGGCTATGTTGTTAGAGTTTGGTTGGGAGCCATCAGTTAGTGAAGCCACATAATCTATGAACTAGGAATTACATTTGGAAGCTATTGCAGAGTGAGAGATATCAGTACATGGGTTTGGAGTACTTGGAATTCCAGGTTAGAGAATGTTCTTTATTGAAGACTGACATTTCTTGGAATTTGTCAGTAGTAAAATGCTTCTTATGAGATTCTTAAGTTTCTCATACTTTTATAGATGTGTGTTTGTGTGTGTGTGTGTGTGGGGGGCAGTCCATTTTCTTCAGGCTTTAAGTCTGTTATGGTTTATGGTCCAAGCTGAGTGAGATAGCCAGGGTATATTATTAGATTTTAACCATTTTCTCATACTGGGTGCATGGCTGTTGAGAGTAATAAGGAATATGCATTAAAGTGTAAGACAGCTGCATCTAATGGTAACATGTATTAGCTGGACCAATTAATGGATTGTAACATGCTGAACTCCCCTGTGTTGAAGCTTGTAAGATTATGATCTTCTTTAAAAAGGACATTTAGAGGACAGGGTGAAACTAATATATTATTAACACTAATAGAAAGGCTGTCTGTAAGGGAGTCTGAGAGAGTACTGGGTGAAGTATAGTACTGAGGAACACAGACTAGGATCCAGTCTAGGACAGATCTGCCAGTGTCTGAGCCTGAGTTAGGGTGAGTTGGGGGGGTTAATTAAATGAGAAAAATTCATAAAGATTAATGGTATTGGATTAGTAGTCAATTGTAAGGGCTTGCCAGTTAATGATGACATTACCAACAACAGCTGCTTTAAATGATAGAAGTAGATGTTCAGTGATAGATGTTTTCTAGACTAGGGTTATTGTTTCTTAGCAGAATATATAGAGCAATGATACATAGTCTTTTGCAGCTGTTTATTTTAAAGTTACAAATGATGAGCTTAGCAAGGGAGAAATTAGGAGCAGGAATGACTGATCAATTATTGTGTTATGGTCTGATGAGACCAAGGTTGAACTTTTTGGCCACAAATCCAAAAGGTAAGTTTGGCACAAAAACAACACTTCACATCACCAAAAAACACCATCCCCATGGTGAAGCATGGTGGTGGCAGCTTCATGCTTTGGGGTTGCTTTTCTTCAGCTGGAACTGGGGCTTTAGTCAAGGTGGAGGGAATTATAAACAGTTCCAAATACCAGTCACTTTTGGCCCAAAACTTTCAGGTGTCTGCTAGAAAGCTGAGGATGAAGAAAAACTGCACCTTTCAACATGACAGTGATCCCAAGCAAACATCCAAATCAACAAAAGAATGGCTTCACCACATGAAAATTAAAGTTTTGGAATGGCCAAACCAGAACCCAAGCCTAAATCCAATAGAAAATCTGTGAGATGACCTGAAGATGGCTGTGCACTAAAGATGCCCTTGCAATCTGATAGATTTGGAGTGTTTTTGCGAGGAAGAGTGGGCAAATATTGCCAAATCAAGATGTGCCATGCTGATAGACTCTTACTCAAGAAGACTCAATGCTGTAAATAAATCAAAAGGTGCTTCAACAAAGTATTGGTTTAAGGGTGTGCGTTTTATATTTTTTTATATTTTTTCCCTAACAAATGTATTTGTTTTTCAATTAATTGTACATGTTATAGGTCATATTAAAGGTGGGGAAAGTTTTGAAATGATTTATTGTGGTCTCATTTTTTTATATCACAAAACCTGGCATTTTAACAGGGGTGTGTACACTTTTTATATCCACTGTATGTATAGGGCAAAAAAAAAAAAAAAAAAAAAAATATATATATATATATATATATATATATATATATATATATATATATATTTTTTTTTTTTTATGGAACAGGTACCCATTTTTCTCCAAAACAACTTGTACCACAAGTATATAAATAATAAACGAGATCCAGATAAAGGAACAGTACTAATAAAAAAGTTTGATAAAAGCAAAATAAAAAGTATTGAACCAACACAGCTGGCAAAAATAAATTTAATTGAATAAAAAAGAAGTAAGCGCTTTCGTGATACTTCAAATCACTTCATCAGACTCAGTCAGATGAAACAATTTGAACTGTTGTGAAAGCGAGTACTTCTTTTTTATTCAAATCAATTTATTTTTGCCAACTTGTACAACAGTCTTGCACCTTCACAAGTGCTGCCATCATTAAAAGTGCCAGTACCAGAATGATGAATGTTTGAGTAGGGCTGTAGTTTACAGGTTTAGAACCACTCTTTCTGGAGTATGGTATTAATTTACCCATACCCAATTTAAAGCTAGTGGCATTCAATCTGCTACTGTTATTCATTACAAGTTTGCTTTTACAAAATATGTTTTGTCATCTACATTTTTCAAAGGAATATATTTACATTTAATTTATTTGGTGGATACAATTAATGAATAAAAATCAAACTGAAAAATTCTGAACTAAAATCACAGCAATGTCAAGCCAAGGCTCTGGACACAAACCCCCAAATTCAGCAAGCCCTGCACGGTGTGCAGTAACAGTGTAGGATCTCCAGGAGGCAATATGCCCGCTGTGAGATCCAGGAATAAGCTGCAAGGACATGCATGGGCGCTCCTTCACTATTCCTGCATGGATGCAGCTCCTGTATGCAAATTACCCCATTTGCAGGTGAATGTCATGCAAATAAGGTGAATTTGCAATCCATGAAGCTGGCAGTCAGCCATGCAAGACTAGTGTAATCTGCAGAAATGTACTCGGTTAGTAATGGAGTACATTTCTGCAAACTATAAAACGGAGCCATGACAGCTCCAAATAAAGGGTGTATATAATGTGCAAAGCATGCCAATGGCCAAATATATGGCCATTGGCATGGAAAATAGTAAAAAAGAAATAAATAAATAACTTTTATTTTTTTTTGGGCTGATTTCGGCTGTTTAAGCGTAGGGCAGCGGCACACAAATGGAATCGGGCCAAAAATAAAAAAAAAATAACCTAGAATAAGCATTCTAACCAAAATCACTGTTTTGCCATTATACTCAATGGCAGGCAGAAGACAACATGGCCAGTGAATAGTGGTTGCTAAGTGGGGAGGCTCAGTATGGGACCTGTAACTATGCATTATCAGGCAATCCTATGCAAATGAGAGGAATGAGACTGAATCCCAGATTTCTCCTCAAGGCTAGTCAGCACTCAACAGTGTAAGTGCAGGAATAGCTTAGTGCAAGCCTAGGAGTTAGCTGACATCATAGGGGGTATGTCAGGCATACTGTAGGGTTTGCCCTTTGCTTAGCAGAGTTAAGCAAAGGGGGTGTGTCTGAGGCTGCCTTGCACTCTTTATATTGCCTAAGCGAGTGTGGCACCACGCACCAGGTTTTAAAGGAAAAAAAAAACTAAACCAGGAAATAGCAGCTCTGTGCACATTTGAGGGCTGTGTTTGCACGGCATGCCCCCAGGCATAAACAGGAAGACAATGGGAAGGGAAAACAGTAGTAGGAAGGTAATCAAGGAAAACTAGCATAGCTGGCAGGTGAAATGTATTAGAATCAGCCATGGCTGATGACACCCATCAGAAATGCACACACACCCAAACAAGAACTCCATAATGAGGCAAACGCACAGACCAAAATTATAATAGAGTGTGTGGTTGGGATACTCAAGTCATGGTTCAGGTGCCTGGACACATCCAGTGGAGCCTTGCAGTACTCACCAGTTACATGTCCTAAAATTGTCATTGCATGTGCCATGCTACACAATATGATCCTGTGGAAACAGCTGCAGCAGGAAAAGCACGGGGCAGGGCTACACAGCCCCCCACCATTGCCAAGGCCTGCACAGGCACAGAGTGACTCAGAGGAGGAACAACCTGAGCCTGCCCCAGTAGGCAGAAGGAGGCATGCCCAGTATGCCCTGGTTTTGGCAAAGAGGCAATGCATAGCACATACATTGATACAGTAGGGACCCAGGGAGTGACACTTCTCTCTGACCTACACATACAGTAACAGGGATGCCAAACATGTCACTACCTGTGATCAACCAAGTATAGAGAGCGTACTATGTGCATCTGACATAGGCAGCCCTCCAGCACCATCCTCAATACTGGCAAAGCCACAAGGTAAGTCACTCATCATACCAATTGCCGAATGGAGTAGTAGGTGTTGTTACTTGTAGCTATGGTATAGATGTGAGCATGCAAGGGAATCAGATGACTGAATGGGATGCCAGCAGATAGTAGACACCTATGTGGCAACATGAGATCTATAACAAATACTGGTGTCACCATAGTAGCCAGTACTACACATGGTGACAAAACCCACCGCAGGAAATGTGCTGGGCCACATGTGTGTCCATATGACACACACATGCCAGTCAGGAAGGCTGACATACCCAACAAAAGTCTCAGCCAGCAGGACAGGTGTAGACAAACACAAACAAAGGCTGTGCTAAGGCCTCTGAATGATGACACTGGGTAACTCCCTAGGCCTACCCAGACAGACTACATCAGGTCAGGCAGTGGGATGTTAGTTCTGAAGGGTAAGAAGCCAGACACTGATATGTAGGTCAATAAAACCTAAGACCTGTAGTACATTGATATGCCTCTAGTCGGCATGATAGGTTAGAATACAGAATGAAATGAAGTACCTGACATACCAGTACAGTCATATTAAATGTGTACAAGTGACAGGTGTGCCCCCCAATCTGATGTAGACATGTTGTAACAGTCAGGTGTGCCCCCCAATCCTATGTAGAAATATAGAAACAATCAGGTGTGCCCCCCAATCTGATGTAGACACATTGTAACAGTCAAGTGTGCCCCCCAAGCCTATGTAGAAATGTAGAAACAGTCAGGTGTGCTCCCCAATCCTATGTAGAAATATAGAAACAGTCATGTGTGCCCCCCAATCCTATGTAGAAATGTAGAAACAGTCAGATGTGCCCCCCAATCCTATGTAGAAATGTAGCAACAGTCTGGGGTGCCCCCCTCCAATCCAGTGTAGACAGATTGTAACAGTCAGGTGTGCCCCCCAATCCTATATAGAAATGTAGCAACAGTCTGGTGTGCCCCCCAATCCAATGTAGGCACATAGCAACAGTCAGGTGTGCCCACAGTCCTCTGTAGAAATCTGGTGTGCCCCCCTCCAATCCAATGTAGACACATTGTAACAGTCAGGTGTGCTCCCCCAACCCTATATAGAAATGTAGTAACAGTCTGGTGTGCTCCCCCAATCCAATGTAGAAATGTAGTAACATGTATGTGTAGGTATAATATCAGTGCAGCACAGATTACCTAAGGTGGCCAGGGTAGCAGGATAGATTGTAGCATTTGTACAATATGCAGGTATGTTTGTGTGTTAGGTTGGTGTTTGTTTCATATTGTGTGAGAGTGGCCAGTATGTATGCATGGTGAGGTTTGACCTGGTGGCCATTGCCCAGTACTGCCAATGACAGAGCCAAGTCCTCACAACTGCAGTGCTAAACACAATGCTCCCCAGTATAACACATTCTAGTAGTAAGCCATTGTAAATGTATGGAGATAATATGTGTCACTATCTGAAAGATGGACATGGCATGACTGTTGGATAAGATATACAAGCATTACACAGGGGAGAGTACCCCAGACAGACAGTGTATAATGTGTAACCATGAAATTGACACACCCTTGGAACTGTACATACAGGTTTGCAGCAGATTATCTGGGCTTGTAGTATGGAATACCGATGTCATCTGGCCAAACACTCGCAGATCACAAAGGTCATGGGAATGATGTATTAAGAAACAACTGATGTCCTTGCACAAGCCAGCATAAGTGGAATGCCCCATGCATATCTGTGAGTCAGATGTAAGTAGTATCCATAGCACACATGCACCCAGCTCACCCAACCACCACCCACAGGTACCTCTCTGGTATTATCCCTGCTGTTGGGAATTGGCACAATATGACCCCCACCTGTGTATGCCAATAGCGAAAAAATGCAGCATGCAGTGCAGGTGTCCCATGCAGGTGTATCCCTAGCTGTAAGCAGCACCCTGCCAGCATCCACACTGCCTGATCAATACTGACAGAAAGTATTGGAATGAACACCTAGCACACCTAACCTGTCTCCCCAGGGGAATATACTGTATGTCAGTCTGGTACTGTAGGACTCTCAGAATGCAATGGCCTGCTGTAGCTTGCCTGCTTCACTACCAAATGGCCTACATTCCTCTGCCAAAGGTCTGCATCTCACCCATGCTGCCAATGTATATTATGTCATAGATTCCTAAATAACAACATAACACAGTCCACAGAACCCATATGCAAGGCCATGTGGACAAACCACAGTAACATGTCCACCATGTCCCACTGCATAAACTGTGGGCCAACACCAATACACTGCTGTGATGAGGTGATAACTATAGGAAAGTATCAGAGAATGTATGCATAATGTATGGAAGAGGATAGAATAATAGAGGGGGGAGGAGCATGGGCAGCATGGAATGTGCAAAGTCCAAACCACAGCTGTGTGCACATACTATCCCTGGCTGCAAACACAAAAATGGGTGGCTACAAACCTGCCTGTAAACCACAAGAGGGGTATTGTCCTGACTTATGACCCCTGCCTCTGGGTAATCTGGGTGAATCTGTACACCTGTGAGGTATTGCCAAAGCAAGATAAGGCCATACTGTCATGTCAATGGATCTATAAGTATGGGATCATCTGCCACCACAGTACCAAGGTGCTGAAGCAGTTACACAGACCCACAAGTGTCTGAAGCTCCCCCTCCAGAATGGCATTAGTTTGCAGGAATATGTAGGCATTTGACCAAAATACTGGACACAGCTACATTCACCCTGTGTTCCCCAGGACATCATTGCAAGCAAAAATGTCCACCTGACAGTACTTGAGGACATAAAACATCACAGTGTATAACACTACATATGTCTATCTCAGCTAACATCTGGACCATGTAGCAGAAACAGCACAGACATAATTACCTACAGTACCCACTATCCCTTGTCCAGTTTGACTCCATATTGCCAACTGATCTACAGATATCCTACAGAAACAGTTTGCTAGCTGTAGGTGTAGAACACAAAAGTCTGCACTGGAATACAATATACCTGGAATGGATCCACACATTCAATACAGAAAGGCATACTGGGCATGCTCCCACACTTAAAGAAATGAAGCCCATGTCTGGCAACAACAGTGGACCATACATATCTGGCAGTTGCAGATGTTAGTGCATACACTCCTCAGTATACACCAGTCATGCTTTGCACATACATTGGATAAGAATACACACATATATCCAAGGACAACACACTATAATATGCCAAAGGTACACACACATAGATGTGTGGAATACAGTGATATTGACAAAGAGTCTTCCATCATGAGGCCTGTCCCACCCAGCACACAGACAAATGGCTGCAACCACATGATGTGTAAATGTCACTCACCATAGAAATTAGCCTCCGGAATCCCTCAGCATTGCAGACTCTGTGGTGCTAGTGCTAGCTATGCAACATGACTGCACAAGGCAGTAGTCATCTAGCAGTTGTATACATGTACCTGTGGAATATACATTTGTGTGTGCCTGGGTGTGATGTGTCTACCTCTAGATGAATGAGTTATGGCCCAAGCACACACACTGCCCTCCCCACAGTCCTACTGTGGCAAGCCTGCTGATGTCAGTTACTGTGAAATACACCTTTGGGGAAGGGATAGCCCAGTGATCTCTGTGGTGCGTCCTGTAACTGGTGTAATGCTGTAGTGTGATAAACTAGTTAGGTAGGAGTTCTAATCCCAGACATGGCAAGTGTGTGTGTGTGTGTGTGTGTGTGTGTGTGTGTGTGTGTGTGTGTGTGTGTGTGTGTGTGTCTGTGTAGGGAGCAATGCTTTTTAAGCTAGTCACACTCACTACAATTCAAATGTCCTACTTTGGCAAGCCTACTGAGGTCATTCATAGTGAAATATACCTTTGGGGAAGGAGTAGTCCAGTAATCTCCATGGCACATCCTATAACTGTGTAATGCTGTAGTGTAATAAACTAGTTAGGTAAGAGTTCTAATCCCAGACATGGCAAGTGTGTGTGTGTGTGTGTGTGTGTGTGTGTGTGTGTGTGTGTGTGTGTGTGTGTGTGTGTGTGTGTGTGTGTGTGTGTGTGTGTGTGTGTGTGTGTGTTTGTCATTCGTATCCTGTGTGGAGGTGGCTGTGAGTGTGTAACAACTGGACTCACTGTGTAGCAGCTTTTGCAAATTTCTTATATGGTGGGCCTATTATATGTCACAATGTTCACCTTACAAGGATAACAGATGTCAAATAGCCAAGAGGCTGGGGTGCCAATCCATACCCCTACCTGTGACATCAAGGCCTGGTGATCAAAGTAAACAACCCTTGTATTACCCAGAGAACACTCTCAACCCATGTCTCATACACAAACACACTTGCCTAGGCAACAACCTCTTTGTTGGTAGTACCCTGCATATTGCCCACAGATAGTAACCATGGTGTGATTGCAGTGGGCTACAGAGGGCATGGCACCCTGTCCCATCACTACAATAGGCACATAATTGCAGAGAGTGCACCTTCACTATGTTCCCCACTGGATGCCTGCAACAACTGTGTAGCCATCAAATGTGACCCGCAAAGGACATACAATGCCTTAAAAACATGCCCTGTATAGACAGATGCCACTGACAGTAGGGAATATCTGTATCATGATATCAATGTAAGTGCAGGGCCAACCTGGTGTCCATTACTAGTTCCGACCACATAAGGCCAGTACTGGCACATCTGATGATAACAATCTGAGTACTCATCATGGACCAGACACCCCAGATACAGTTCCACATATCACTGAGCATGCATGTGGGACGTGTGCACATCTCAGAGACCATCCATGTCATGAATAATAGAACACATACATGGCAAGCATTGCACAGCACTGGCCACACACATTAGTAACCCAGGTGATTGGATGGTGAATACAATACCCATCTTTGTGGGCCAATCCAGATGCTACACCCCTGAGCCACACTGAAGGCCATTGTCATGTGGCCTGTTCTCAAGTTATACCCTTCACCTAGCCTTGTACAGCCTTCTGGCACAGTCAACCACTACACACATGTGAAGCAATGCACCCATGCATGTCAGTACTGGAACCCTGTGTCTGTGTGTCTGGAGTATGATGCTTTCGATCACATTCACACTCACTACAACTCCCATTGGCCTACTGAAGCATGCTGTCTGATGTCAGATACCTTCACATACCCTTTGCCCATATATCATCCGGATAATCCCTTTGATGCATGTGATACCTGTGAATTACTGTATTGTGGCAAACTAGCTAGTTAGGAAATCTATTCCTGACCCTGTAAACTGTGTCAATGTGTGTGAGTCCCAGAGAGAGTGTGGCTGTGTTGACATTAACACCTCTTCATGTGGTCTCCTGCTGACACATGTACACCTACAACACAAATGGATAACATTATGGAGACCACAATCACCCAGTGTTACTAACAGCAATAATGCATCATGGCTGGACAGCTACACTACCTGACATGTATGCATTAAACATTACTCCTGACAGCATGTTACACTGCAGTACATTGGTACACTGTAGTACAGTCACTGTGTGCATCAGAACCATATTAGCCTGTCCCTGCATAAATGTTATGGATGATGGAGATGTGGCACAGGTATCATCATATGCACAGGGTGTGTTGTTGGTTTGCCAGAGACCAAAGGAGGGGCATATTTTTGACACCATGTGTGTGGGTGAGGGGTGTTATTAGTTGAAATGGGCATGGTGATGTGGTGTGTGTAGGTATGGGGTTGCCCTAGGTGTGTTTGTATAGTGTGTGGGTATGCATGTACACAGTTCTGCCATGTGGCTGTCCTATACAGGTGTTTCTTGGAAGCTGCAGACCATACCAAGCAGGATGTGCAGTTCACTGCCTCTGACCATGGACACGTGGACTGTGCCTGCTAGGGGTTCCATGGGCATGTCCAGGTGCAGGCCTCAATGTGCTACTCTTCACTGATGATGACAGATGTCTGCTGGAATCAGGTCCCTCCTGGGACTGGCCAGGGCCATGTGCATGTGGTCTGCTGTGGTGTGGTGTGGACAGCCCCCCCCAAAGTGCTGGGGTAGGTACTGTGACTACGGGAGTGCCTTGGTGTCCTAGCACATCCACATTGACCACCAGCTGTTGGAGTTGCTGTCCTACATCCATGGGGCCATCGCCGCATTCCCACCACATGTTCAAGCATGGACAAACCAGAGTCAGTGAGGCCCACCATCTCACCCAACCATCTATCCATGACCTCGGTATACTCGCGGAAGGCACCAGAAAGCTCATGGAAGTTGTCACCTGCAGATGTGAGAGCAACCCTCTGCAGGCTCAGGCCCAGTCTGGTGTACAGTTCCATACGTGCCTGCACCCCCATGACAGTCTGAAACATGCACCTGGTGGTAGCAGTTGTGGCACTTCTGCCAGGGGCATGATGACCAGCGGCCGTACCATGGGCACCCAAGTACATCTACCTCTGTGGTGCCCTGCCAGACATCCAGCTATGCCTGCTGTGAACAGACACAGTAGGCATTGACACCGCACTCACCTATGCACTGCCACCAACTGCCAACTGTCCCTCTGCTATGGCCACTGGTGATGGGTTATGTATAGGTACTGTAACTGTGTGCAGGGTTGGGGTGGGGATGTCAAACGATGGCTCAGATTTAGCCACTGACAACCCCGCCTGTGCCTCAATGGTGCTATCATCATCTTCGGTGTCTGTATGGACACCAACATCAGATTGCATGCAGGAGTGACCTTGACCCACCTCTCCACCTGTGGAGGGAAACAAGAAAAGCACTTTAAGACCCGCACAGCATTGCATAACAGTACACACATATACACCCTACACACACACACACACACACACATGTTTACACACTCACACAGATACACACACACACACACACACACACACACACACACACATACACACACATGCTTGCACACTCACACAGATACACGCACACACACACACACACACACACACACACACACACACACACACACACACACACACAAACACACATTCCACCTTAATACCTACCTGTCCCTGATTTTACAGACAGTCCCACGTTTATTCACATAAGTTCCCCATCCTGCATCACACTTGGTAACATACACTCATTAATACCACTCATTAATGTATCATTCCTCTAAATGCCTAGACGAGTGATCACAACACAAGACCCATTACTCCGAGTGATCACAGCACAAGACCCATTACTCCATTACCTCCTTGACTTGATTGGAGTAGGTTTTACATGGCCTCACAGCTGTCATCCAGTGTTCACCTTGTGTATGTTCGGACATCGTGAGCATGGCCCCTATATGTTAGGGGCTACTACGTTCATGCCATAATGTCATGCACTGGAGTGTCATGTGTAAGTATTGCTCAGTACATGCCAGATCTGCTGCTTAATCAACCTATCATGTGGACAACAGTAATATATGGATACACTCCCTGGTGTTGTCTAGTAATTCCCCATTGCATCTGTAATGCTGCACACATGGGTAGTCGTTCACCTCTCTACTGATTGCAATATTAAGGGTATACCTGGAGTCTACTTTCCCTCCTAATGCGTGTTCCATGCTACAGACCTTATTATACTATCAGCTGTCCTGTGATTACATATCAGAAAAGTATTCATGGTGTCTCATGTGTCAGTCCATGTCCATGTACTGCACGAACCCAAAGGGAAGTACTGCCATATGAACCCCCCCCCACACACACACACACAAACACACATACAGGTGAGGTTGCACAAAGATAGTTCACACAGTCCTCCCATTACCCATCTGTCAACATGCATAACATATGGTACTCAACAGAATACAGTGCAGCTATAGTCAATCCATGCTAGCAACAGTATTCATGTGTGTGATGCATGGGCTGTATTAGTAGGTGATGCCCCTTCCCACGGAAAACACTGCACCCATGTACACAGTATTGCTGTGCACCTGATCTGCACCCTGCCATGAACTGTGCACCAAACCTTACAGGTGTACAAACCATTGCTGAATGTATATTACTGTGTCAATTATGTCTGCTCTAATGCTCACAGCTCCTATATGGACAGATGTCATTTGTGAATGTCTGATGTCTGGTTTACAGATCTCAACATCATTGGTGCATGTATGACCAATCTAATACTATTATATTGACAACCATCAGACCGTACAATGGCTATGGGGAGTGTACACACCCTTATTGATATAATGCACTCTTCCTTGATCTGCCATGGGACCACATCACTGCATATATTAACAGTACATGAGAATGATATGTGACATATGTCCTGTACTTTCACATGCAGTGTCTAAGAAATGTGTTAGGTGTGCAGATGCTCCGTGGGTGCATATGTGTGCACACCCTTATCATGACGGTTTGTTGCACCTATTGTTATGTGTACTACAACAGTCACTATTCCTAGCAGGGTTATACAAGCATGGGCCAGCTGCATATGGCAGTATATGGTCAGTCTGCCTTACACTTGTACCCCAACTCTGCATGATTGCAAGGTCTACTCATGGGCACATCCCTTGGAGTTCACACACTGCCGTCACTATTGCTTTGGGGGTAGGGTTAGATCTGCCACCATTCCTGAACCTGACTGTGTGCAGATACAGCCATTTGTAGCATATTTAGGATCCCTGCTGCAGTGCACTGGTGTGTCATGCTGACACACCCTCCTCAACCCTCCTCGCCTTCAGCCTTTTTGCAGATGCTTGACAATTATGACCTACAAATGTGTGTCAGTTTGCAGTGTCCCATGCACTAAACACCACGTGTAACAGCCTAGTCCCAGCTAATAATGTGGACCACAGTATTATGTTATGCCATAGTGTAGATCTGTAACAGTTGCCATTGTAATACTGGTATATACACAGTTGTTGCACTGTATAAGGGTGATATTTCACACATGGCCCTACTGTAGGCCATGTATCCTACCATTATGTTCATCCCTGTGGACATATTTCACAATGACAGGATGTTAGTTATCTTGCAGGTGTCTGACATACCCTTCAGATTCCCCATTACGGTCACCACTGTGATGCAGTGCATTTAACAGCAACAATATGTGAACATGTACTCAATGCATTATGGGTAAGTGTGTTAGATGTGTGCATGGAATATACCATAGCCATTACATGCCGGTTGTATTGGCAAGCATCAATATAAACCATACTCACCAGCTACAGGCTGCTGCCTTGGTGTTATACCAGAGGGACCTACAAAAGAGTGTGAGAGATGCAATGACAATGGCCACAGCTGTGGCATTGCTGCAGGGTGGGTGCAGTATTACAGTACATCAGCAGTACAAGTCCAATATACTACCGCTTATACACATCTGTTTATTACTACTACTATGCAGCAGACAATATATATGACATCTCACATATGCAGGATCTACCTGTACAGTTGCAGATGCATACACAAAAGTGGTCTACTGATCTGCCCTGTGGCCTTACCTGCTTGCTCCTTGAGCAGGTGTGTGGGTAGCACCCACCTCCACAGTAGTTTCTGCCATTTGTTGGGTGTGCGGGTGGACAGGTACCATGAGGCTGGTGAGGAGCTCCTCAACACGAGTCGGGGTGGATGGCATGACCCCCCCTTTTGCGAGGTGATCCTTCTGGACTGCAGCAGCACGCTGACAGGCATTGCAAAGCAGGTCAGAACAATGATGATGGACCTGCTCATAACTGCGGTTTTGCAGGCCATCATTGACCCTGTGGACTAGATCATTCCACAGGGCGGTCAGCCCGTGCTGCTCATGGGCGGCCCTGCTGAACAGAACCAGATAGTGCTGTATAAGGTGGTTCAAGATGGCCTCATTTCCCGCCACTGAATACCCGAGTAAACGGCCGTGGGACATATTGCCTGATAGGCATAAAGATGGAAACAGGTCTGAGCATCTCATACAGCAAGGTTACCATAGTTCTTAATACACATCTCTGTGACCCCCCCACCATATCAGTGACAACAAACTATTCATGCAACTCAATAGGTAGGGCTACAGCTTACCTACCATTGGGACATATATTGTATTGTACAACACTTTGTGCTATGTGTTTATAGCCATGTACCCTGTGTGGACACTATCATGGCTGGCCTGTTATGGAGTATTTCACATGCATGCCATTGTCAGGGCTACTATGGTACCATATATGCATGTGGTATGCTTGCTATGTGATTGCTGCACATCTGTCATTCTGTGTTATTGGGGATATCTATGCATGCTGTTGGACATGTTCCGGGATTGTGTGGACTATTATTACCCACATATGCTCTATAACAGTGACACAATTGCATGTTTAGGGAATAGTTACCAGCAGAACCACCTCTCCCACCTCATCTGGACATGTTACCAGGCCACATCACATGTGGGACCCACCCTGGCGCCTCCTCATCTACTGGTCCACAAACACACACACACACACACACACACACACACACACACACACACACACACACACACACACACACACACTCACATTCCACCTCAATACCTAGCTGTCCCTGATTTTACAGACAGTCCCACGTTTATTCACATAAGTTCCCCATCCTGCTTCACACTTGGTAACATACACTCATTAATACCACTCATTAACATATCATTCCTCTAAATGCCTAGACGAGTGATCACAACACAAGACCCATTACTCCATTACCTCCTTGACTTGATTGGAGTAGGTTTTACATGGCCTCACTGCTGTCATCCAGTGTTCACCCTGTGTATGTCCAGACATCGTGAGCATGGCCTCTATATGTTAGGGGCTACTAAGTTCACGCCATAATGTCACGCACTGGAGTGTCATGTGTAAGTATTGCTCAGTACATTCCAGATCTGCTGCTTAATCAACCTATCATGTGGACAACAGTAATATATGGATACACTCCCTGGTGTTGTCTAGTAATTCCCCCAATGCATCTGTAATGCTGCATATGTGGGCAGTCGTTCACCTCTCTACTGATTGCAATATTAAGGGTATACCTGGAGTCTACTTCCCCTCCTAATGCATGTTCCATGCTATAGACCTTATTATACTATCAGCTGTCCTGTGATTACATATCAGACAAGTATTCATGGTGTCTCATGTGTCAGTCCATGTCCATGTACTGCATGAACCCAAAGGGAAGTTCTGCCATATGAACAACCCCCCCCCCCCACACACACACAAACACACACACACACACACAGGTGAGGTTGCACAAAGATAGTTCACACAGTCCTCCCATTACCCATCTGTCAACATGCATAACATATGGCACTCAACAGAATGCAGTGCAGCTATAGTCAATCCATGCTAGCAACAGTATACATGTGTGTGATGCATGGGCTGTATTAGTAGATGATGCCCCTTCCCATGGAAAACACTGCACCCATGTACACAGTATTGCTGTGCACCTGTTCTGCACCCTGCCATGTACTGTGCACCAAACCTTACAGGTGTACAAACCATTGCTGAATGTATATTACTGTGTCAGTTATGTCTGCTCTAATGTACACAGCCCCTATGATTTTTAGCGACACATACCTGGGATGATATGTGGACAGATGTCATTTGTGAATGCCTGATGTCTGGTTTACAGATTTCAACATCATCAGTACATGTATGACCAATCCAATTCTATTATATTGACAACCATCAGACCGTACAATGGCTATGGGAGTATACACACTCTTATTGATATGACGCACTCTTCCTCGATCTGCCATGGGACCACATCACCACATATTAACAGTACATGAGACTGATATGTGACATATGTCCTGTACTTTCACATGCAGTGTCTAAGAAATGTGTTAGATGTGCAGATGCTGACCGCGATGCATACACTCCGTGGGTGCATATGTGTGCACGCCCTTATCATGACAGTTTGTTGCACCTATTGTTATGTGTACTACAACAGTCACTATTCCTGGCAGGGGTATACAAGCATGGGCCAGCTGCATTTGCCAGTATATGGTCAGTCTGCCCTACACTTGTACCCCAACTCTGCATGATTGCAAGGTCTACTCATGGGCACATCCCTTGGAGTTCACACACTGCCGTCACTATTGCTTTGGGGGTAGGGTTAGATCTGCCACAGTTCCTGAATCTGACTGTGTGTGGATACAGCCATTTGTAGCATCCTTAGGATCCCTGCTGCAGTGCACTGGTGTGTCATGCTGACACACTCTCCTCAACCCTCCTCACCTTCATCCTTTTTGCAGATGCTTGACAAGTGTGACCTACAAATGTGTGTCAGTTTGCAGTGTCCCATACACTGAACACCACATGTAACAGCCTAGTTCCTGCTAATAATGTGGACCACAGTATTATGTTATGCCATAGTGTAGATCTATAACAGTTGCCATTGTAATACTGGTATATACATGGTTGTTGCACTATATAAGCGTGATATTTCACACATGTCCTTACTGTAGGCCATGTGTCCTACCATTATGTTCATCCCTGTGGACACATTTCGCAATGACAGGATGTTAGTTATCTTGCAGGTGTCTGACATACCCTTCAGATTCCCCATCACGGTCACCACTGTGATGCAGTGCATTTAACAGCAACAATATGTGAACATGTATGGAATGCTTTATGGGTAAGTATGTTAGATGTGTGCATGGAATATACCAAAGCCATTACATGCCAGTTGTATTGGCAAGCATCAGCATAAACCATACTCACCAGCTACAGGCTGTTGCTTTGGTGGTATACCAGAGGGACCTACAAAAGAGTGTGAGAGATGCAATGTCAATGGCCACAGCTGTGGCATTGCTGCAGGGTGGGTACAATATTACAGTACATCAGCAGTACAAGTCCACAGTACTACCGCTTATGCACATCTGTTTATTACTACTAGTATGCAGCAGACAATATATATGGCATCTCACATATGCATGATCTACCTGTACAGATGCAGATGCATACACAATAGTGGTCTATTGATCTGCCCTGTGGCCTTACCTGCATGCTCCTCAGCCGGTGTGTGGGTAGCACTCACCTCCACAATGGTTTCTGCCAGCTGTTGGGTGTGCGAGCGGGCAGTTGCCACAAGGCTGGTGAGGAGCTCCTCAACACGTGTCGGGGGGGATGGATGGCATGACTCCCCCCCCCCATTGCTAGGTGATTCCCCCTGGACTGCAGCAGCACGATGACAGGCATTGCAAAGCAGGTCAGAACAATGATGATGGACCTGCTCATAACAGCGGTTTTGCAAGCCATCATTGACCCTGTGGACTAGATCATTCCACATGGCGGTCCACTCCTGCTGCTCATGGGCAGCCCTGCTGAACAGAACCGGATAGTGCTATGGTTCAAGATGGCCTCATTTTCTGCCACTGAATACCCGAGTAAACGGCCGTGGGACATATTGCCTGAAAGACATAAAGATGGAAACAGGTCTGAGCAACTCATACAGCAAGGTTACCATAGTTCTTAATACACATCTCTGTCACCGCCCCACCATATCAGAGACAACAAACTGTTCACACAACTCAATAGGTATGGCTACAGCTTACCTACCATTGGGACATATATTGTATTGTACAACACTTTGTGCTATGTGTTTATAGCCATGTTCCCTGTGTGGACACTATTATGGCTGGCCTGTTATGGAGTATTTCACCTGCATGCAATTGTCAGGGCTACTATTTTTCCATATATGCATGTGGTATGCTTGCTATGCGATTGCTGTACATCTGTCCTTCTGTGTTATTGGGGATATCTATGCATGCTGTTGGACATGTTCCAGGATTGTGTGGACTATTATTACCCACATATGTTCTATAACAGTGACACAATTGCATGTTTAGGGAATAGTTACCAGCAGAACCAACTCTCCCACCTCATCTGTACATTTTACCAGGCCACATCACATGTGGGACCCACCCTCATCTGCTGGTCCAGCACTACCTTCAGGTGGAACCACCTCAGGGGATGTTGCCCTCTTGGGGCACACATAGACATGATCCTGTCACCCGAGGTCAGATCCAGGGACTGTTCCATAGGGATCTCCACAGACACTTGTGGGATGTACTACAGCACCTTGAGGCATCCAGTACAAAATCACAGGGTGCACATGCTCCTCCTGCTCAGCTACCAGGCCAGGCACCTTCAGGGTCTTGGACTGCTGTTGTGACTAGCAATGGGTGGGGGCCTTGTTCTCATTGTTTTGATATGGGGGCTCATGGGTATTCTACATCGCAGACCACGCACACCATTCAGAGTGTTTACCCACCACATGTGTCATATACCATGCCTGTAGGCTGTTCTCTATAGCTACCAACCTGAACCACCTCCACAAATATACCTGCTTATCTTCCCCATATCACCATTCCCTACTTCGCAGACAAGGGCAATGTGGTCCCAACAAGGGGTTCACATGTGACATACCCATCCATGTTGCACACACTTACAGCTGTATATATTTGTGTGTATTGTTATGTGTGCTGTTACCTCACACATAGCATGCAGCACTGTGGTGGTAATATAGGGGACATGTATTTACATACATATATATATATATATATATATATATATATATATATATGTGTGTGTGTGTGTGTGTGTGTGTGTGTGTGTGTGTGTGTATGTGTGTGTGTTTGTATATATGTAGACATACGCATATATATAAAAAATATATATATATATGTCTTATATCTATATATGTGTAGATAGGTTTACTATTGTTTCTTCGAAAAGAAAAACATTTTCTGTTCGGAAAAACGAATATTAATACTGAAATTAAAAAAAACAAATGGTGACAATGTTGAACCAAATGGTCAACACATTTGACTAGACATTGTTGTCGAAACAACCAAGTGACAGCAGTATAGGAGCTGATCCTATACCACACCCCCCTACTTATATATTCTTAATCCGAGTTCGCACTACAGTGGGGATGTGGATGAATTTCCACTCCCCACTGTACTGCGATCTCCATGTAGATAGTCGACTTTTACTTATGTGAATGCAGTAGTGCATTCACATAAGTATAGTCGACTATCTGGTTCACAAATGTTTGTGCGCTCGACATTCTGATGTCCGGCAAATTGCAGCTGACAGACTGTTGTTTGCACAAACATATGTAAACCCTGTAGATATGTATTATGTTGTATATATGTGCTTATATATATATGTCTACATATGGGTATCTGTATATCTGTAGACATACATGTATATATATATATATATATATATATATATATATATATATATATATATATAATCTACACATATACATACCTATATATGGGTTGCATTCAGATATCAGGTCCACAATCACTAACACTCCTTCCTGCACAGCTGCACTGCTCTGCCTTACTACAACACAGACAGGTGCCACATGTGGACAGAGCCTAACATTAGGGGTGTATATATAGGGCCAGATTACAGGTAAGCCTATTACACACCTATGGCATTTCAGCATGCTACAATACATGTTAACCTGAGTGTTCTGCAAGTGGTGGGCTGTAAAACCCACGTGTCCATCATTATAGCATTACTTCCACTGTCAGCTATTGGTTAAAGTAATATACATCCTTTCCATTACACAATACACACTATGTTGGCTTACATCTTGTTAGTCGGTGTTGCTCTGCACAGTTGACGGGTATGGCCCACTACCCACAGGGACAGACTCTATTGTCCATAGCAGTTGTTCAGCTGAACATGATTACAACAGCAACACCTGATGGCACATAAATATCATTCCACATCATCTACCCCAGTATTATGGACTAAGTACTGCAGTCAATTAAATGCATATACACTTCACATACCTGTTGTGGGAATGAGGTCTGTTGTGGATGGTGTAGTTGTAGGATGTTTTTTTTTCTCCTCAGCTATGGCCTTAGCCTGCTTCATTTGTTTCTGTTTTTGGTTTGGTTGTGGATCTGTTTTCTCTCTCTCTCTCTCTCTCTCTCTCTCTCTCTCCAGTAAATGGATTGAGCTGCTGGGAATAGATTGCAGCATGACTTTTGTAGGTGATGCATATGATCAGGTGATGGCCTCTGCGCCAATCAGTGTTCACCACTTGCTACCTGCATGCAGCATGCTGTGTAGTATTTCCAATAACCACTGTCATGGAAGTACTACACAGCATGCTGTGTAGTACTTCCAATAACCACTGTCATGGCAACCCACTACTATAAATCCCTACAACATGTGGGCGTGATCCATTTACCTTTCCTGTATGGTGGACATCCTTCCTGTGTGTGGGTAGCAGTGTTACAGACAGCAGGTAGCAATACCTCTTACAAGTGAACTTGCACACTTAGGCCAGCTACATATTTGTATGAGGTTCCAGAACTACAAACAGAGTGTGAGTAGTGTTGTTGTATGCATTGTATAGCACCAGTGTTACAGAGTTTGTGTGTACATGCTAGTTTAACATGGACTGCAATCTGTCTGCATAGCTCTCAACTGTGTGCCTATCCACTTGATGGCCAGAGGTGTGCCTGCGTTTTATCTGCCCACACATAGGTCTTGTGTCGGATATATCACTGGCAGTGTGTGTGTTGAGAGCTATCAGTACATGGCTACATCCATTTGTTTCTGACTTCATATTCCTGACTAAGGGTATTTTGCAGACTATCCTGTAACACCAGCAACTTACTTAGTGTATGACAACACTATTTCACATATGGGCCTGTGTTTCAGCCTCTGTCCTCCACCTACATACCAGGCTTTGTCCATATGACATGCTGTCAGGGGCTATGTAGTGGCCTATGAGTATGTCATGCTGCCATTCCTGCCATCATTCCACTGCTGTTATGGCCCCCATACATATTGTGAGGTTGGGTCCATATATGTGTGGGCTTCATCAGTACAATACATGTATGCCCTTATGCAGTCTAGAGGTCAGTGTATGTAACGGTGGCATATGCCCCTATATGTCAGTCCATGGGGGGGGGGTGAAACATAACTAACATAGGCTGTTGGAACATGTGAGGCATATCAGGGGTAAGCTGCCTTAAGGTATCTGGGTGTACATTACCATATAATTCACCTTGGGTAAATGCAGGCCTACTGCTTCCTGCCATGCAGACTGTTCTGTTTGTCAGTGTGATTGTGATGGTTTCAGTTATGCCTTGTTATGTAACAGATACATCCCATTGTGTCAACTGATGTTTTTACCCCCTAGGGATTGTGTACAGAGTGGAGATAGAGGCTGTTGGACTATACATCTGCATTACTTACTGTTGTTTGATAGTTATCCTGTGGCCCAGTCTGTATTTACTGTTGTACTACTTGAAGGCCTTGGCCTGGACAGCAACCTATGTTATGCTTTCCAGAATACTGTATTAATTGATCTGTTTCTGAGTTCCATTATTCTGTTTATATGTATTAAAAAGTCTAAACAGCTATATGACATGGCATATACAACTGTGACAGTACACAAATAAAGCTTTCTCATGTATGCAGACCTGTGTGTGGTGTTATATCCTTTGACCTCTTTGTGGGTATATGTTTCAGGTGACAATTTTCTTTTATATGGGTGACTCAAATGGTGTCCAGTTGATAAGATGGCAACTGTAGGAATATTGACTGTTAAATATGATATGCACCCTCAAAATATGTATCTTCCTATACATATCTGTGTATGTGTGTATGTTTAGTTACATATATATATATATATATATATATATATATATATATATATATATATATGTATCTGCATATATGTGTGTGTGTGTATATGTACCTTAGGAATGTTTATTGCTTCCACATTGTACATTCCTTATGGTAGCCAGACTGTACTGCATGATATGTTATTGATACCAGCCTGACATCATACAGGTGGGATGGATTACTGTTAACATCTTGTGCCAATGTTGTGTCTGGTCCTGGTTATGGGACTTGCAACAGTTGGTATTGTATTGCAGGGCAGACCTGTTTGGCTGTGGGGGGGGGGTAATATCAATAAGTATAAGACATATGTAGCTTGGGCGGCCTCACCCCCATTAACGGTGCCTGTGGTCATATATGTATTTGTTATTTTCTCTTTTATATCTATAGAAATATATCTGTATATACATATATATATATATATATATATATATATATATATATATATATATATATATATATATATATATATATCCATCCATATAGATGTAGAAATATATATCTATAGATGTATGCATATGTGTGTGCGTGTGTGTGTGTGTGTGTGTGTGTGTGTGTGTGTATATATATATATATATATATATATATATATATATATATATATATATATATATATATATATAGATACATATATATATATATATATATATATATATATATATATATATATATATATATATATATATATATATAAATATAAATATATATTTATATATATATATATATATATCTATATATATATATATATATATATATATATATATATATATATATATATACATACAGACATACATCTACATGTTTAAATACATTTCCTGTAATGCAGAATGCCTGTGCTGGATGATATGCTTGGGAAAACATGAGGCTTATGTGTGTCTGACATGGCTTAGTGGTAAGTCCCTTTTGCTATGGTGTGCAGGGTCCTGGGTTTGAGTCTTGCAGAGGTTGTTTATTTTGTTGCTGGGAAGAACAAGGGCCATTGGATACAGAGTGATTAAGGCACTTTTAAGCAGTTGTAAGTGGGTTTGCATGGGTTTACGCAAAGGTAAGCACTGCTAACTTCTGGTTACAGTTTCTTATACTCAGTTAGCTTCTAAATTGCTTAACCTGTGTAAGCATTGCTTACCCTCATGCAAACAGGCTTAAACCCTGCTTACTGCTGCTTAAAAGTGCTTACTTCCACTTACCCCTGCGCTAATTTCTTTAAAAAAAATGAAAAAAGGGTTGATAGGAAAGTGGTGAAAAAGGGGCACAAAGAGGGAAAGACAGTAGGGAAAATAGTTAGGGATGTGCAGAAAGGGTGTAGGGAAGGTCCATAGCTGCCCATTTCTTCTACAGCAACAGCTGTGCATATACACTGAATTTGGAGATAGATTTGGACACTTATACCCCTGAGAAAAGTGTGAGGACAAAAATAATATGTTGTTAAGCCAATTAGACCAGATTTCATATGTCCTGTATTCGTGTGTGAGCAATGGCCAGTTATGTATGGGCTGAGATTTTTATTTGGGAACAGATTGCCCTTTTTTTTTCAGGTGAGAGTGGGATGCTAAGGAGGGATAGTAGGTATATTTGGGGAGGTAGGTTGGGTAGGTTAACAGACAAGACAAACAAGATGCATGCAGGGGCTGTATATGACACATGTGGAGGAGTAAACACCTTGATAAGGAGGGGTGTTGGTAAATCAGAAGATGTCCTGTATTCGTGTATGAGCAATGGCCAGTTATGTATGGGGCGAGATTTTTATTTGGGAACAGATTGCCCTTTTTTTTTCAGGTGAGAGTGGGATGCTAAGGAGGGATAGTAGGTATATTTGGGGAGGTAGGTTGGGTAGGTTAACAGACAAGACAAACAAGATGCATGCAGGGGCTGTATATGACACATGTGGAGGAGTAAACACCTTGATAAGGAGGGGTGTTGGGAAATCAGAAGCCCATGAGCCCCCTAGTGGAAACAGTGGGACTGAGGTCCCCACCCATGGGCAGTCACCACTGCACCTTCACAGCTCCGAAGGTGGCTGTGCTGGGGGCTGAGTAGGAGAGCTAGGCCAACCCTCTAGTCATGACACATGGCTCTGAAGCTAGCGTAGCAGACCTCCGACCTCCCTTCGTAGCTTGCTGTGCACCATGACCCAGACCTGGCGATGGGTGACAAGTTCCTATCTGCACCCACTCCCGGGGGGGTGAGCACCATCCCCTGAGTTTGTTCCACCCGAAGGTGGTGCAGGCAGAGTGGATGAGAAGCTCCTGGGTTGGGCCCCAGACATGCTGGTGCCCGGTGCCATGGCCAGCTAAGGTGGGACAGGGTGGTCCGCCGGGACCTGCCTTCGCAAACATGGTATGGTGTTTACGTTTTATCACCATATGTGGGTTAGTGATAGTCAACACATTCCAGGATTAGGTATAACAGCATGCACAGATATTCCCATTAACCCTACAGTTATATTTGATCTATTCCATAAAAAAAATTCTTTATATTTAAATGTTTTAACTATTGCTGTTGTACACTTGGGGGGATGCTGCTGGGGGATATGCGAACACCTATGAGCGGCCTCGCTCATTCTTCCTCCTAACCTGCTGTTCTTGATTGCAGGGGCATGTATATTCTGACAGCTCTGCTCTCAGACACACCCCCTGCACTCATACATGCTCTGTGTCTGTTTAGGAGCTCAGGCAGTGCGCCTTCATTAATATGCATGGCATGCTGCCATCCTGCTCCTAAATGGCCGCTTCCGTGCAGGACTAAACTAGTCCTGCACAGAAGGATAGTGAATCCAGGGGAAAGTTTAACACATTCCTTCTACTTTAATCAGAACAGAAGTTCATCAGAAAGTGTAAAACGTAGATCCACCACAAAAAATTTAAAAAGACTGCACATAAATCATGTGATCCATATAGCCAATGAAAGATAAAATCAATGGTGTCACAAACTAGAAAAATTACCCTGAAAATTTAAAGCAATAGAAATAAAAAGCAACTGCAATTTGTTAAAAGCATGTATAAATCAAGTTAACTTTCAAGTAATATTAAATCATTAAGGCTTGTAAAAAAAAATATTTAATGCCAATTATTTCATTAAGACATGCATCTGGAGCCTTTTGACACAGGCCTCCACTGAAAATTGGCTTTGTTCCAATACAGACTTTTCTGGTAAACAAATGTTAAATAAAATAAATAAATACAAAGACCTGGGCTCTGTCTACCCTCAGTCTAATTTGCAAACTGGTTCCTTACATTCTAATTGAACTTTATACTGTTTAGTTAAGCAGTCAGCATTAACTGAGTCAATTACAGAAAAGAAAAACTTCTTAAAATCCATACAAAAAGCAACATGTTTGGCTAGTGCATTTTTATGGGCAGTTTTCCTAATGGCTAAAACATGCCCATAAATCTGTCTGTTCGAACATCAAACAGTCTTGCCAATATAAAATGCATTACAAGAACCACAGACAGCTGCGTAAACTGCGTGTTTTGAAATGCAGCTGAACCTTTCCTTTACTCAAACCACTATCATTGAAATGTTGAAAAAATACTGAGGTTGAATTGTTAATGAACCTATATTGCTTACAAAAAGTACAACCTTTCTTACAGGTACAACAGCAGGAAAAAATGATTATGTTCAAACATAAAGCTAAACCTAGCTCATCACCTAAGACTTTATACAAGTCTATGTTTCCCAAAATGACGTTCCAGTTTTCTTCTTGATCAACCACATCTCATTACAAATTGGAATAGGAAAAGCAAAACACAAACTTTCTTTAGGGATGTCAGAGAAAACATCTGGGGCCTGATTAGCAGAAATCTTTAAATGTTTCTTGTCCAAAATTGGATGGGCTTTGGATGTCTTTAGCACCAAAACCTCACATTCAATGTTACCTAACCAGTCCGAATTATATCTCCTGTCAATGAAAAAAAGTCTTTAGCTTAGTCAACTCTTGCAGAAATGTAAACTCGTCTGTAGGGACTCTACTGAGTCTAATCATCTGTTTTTTAATCACCCCTCTTTTCATATGGGAGGGGTGTAAACTGACCTTGTGGAGGTACTGGTTAATAAAGGTCAAGACCTTACTCACAAGAGAACAAGATGTGGTGTTATATGAAATTCCTAGGTCAAGGAAGTACAAGGTATCAGCAAAACCACTGATGGTGAACCACAAAAAATAAGTGCTCTTGATGTATTCCACAAAGCACTTAAATTCATCTAAAGCCCAACTCCAAAGAAAAAAGAGATCATCCATGTATCTCCTGTGGAACAAGATTTTCTCTGCTAAAGGATGCTTCATCACAAATTTCTCTCCCCACATAGCCATGACTAAGTTTGCAAAAACAGGGGTGACCGTTGCCCCCATGGGTACTCCCAAGGTTTGTTTGTAGAGTTTATCAAAAAAAACTAAAGTAGTTATTGTGAAGAACTAAGTCCATAAGGTCAAATCATATTAATCTTGTCCACCTCAACAGTGGTATGAGATTCAAGTATCCCCTTAAAAACTCTATTCCAGCCTCCTGTGGATACAAGTGTACAAGGAGACCACATCTAGTGAGGCAAAAGGAAAATGAATATCACTAATGAAAAAAAATAATTCAGGAGTTCCAGAAGGTGCTAGGAGTCCCTTAAAAATATTGTGAACTCTTTACTATTGGGTTTAGGACGTGGTCCAAAAAGTAAAAATTGGCTCAGTCTTTGAATGTGCTGCTGATACAATACAATTTTTATGCATCTTACATCTGTTGCTATTTCTGTGCCTTGCTATTGCTTCCTTTGTAGAATATTACATGTGAATCCTAAGAAGGAATCATTTTTGATGCACCCTTTTGCACTATAGCAGTAGTATTAATGGATGTTTTGGCTTTTCTTTATTTATTTCTACAGAAATAAATATTTCTGTGCATGCCAGTATCAAGTTTTAGTTAATGTTGGATGAGTTGTGGTGATAAGGTGTGACAGGTTATGTTGGAAGGGCATGGTTTTACAAACTGACATGTCTGTGACTACGTTGTCACCAAAATACACGTTTTGTCTTGGAGATTAACTGATATAGTCTGTGCATTCCTGCAAGCTTCTATGGATTACTGAGGACTGCTGTGGAATCCACTGCCATCCACAGGTCACTCATGAGTACCTGAGGCTATCATCCATCTGAGACTTTATTATGTGTAAAAGTTGCCTAACATTTTCACGTATTATATGATTCCTAGATATAAGAGTAAAATGGCCTAACCTGCATTCCAAATGAGTAAATGCCCATGAAATTGTGGGAATAAGTTTAACATCACCATATTAACTTGCATTTATTTTAGTTAGATGACAAATGATTTATCAAGTTGTGGAATGCTAAGCAAAAATATTACAAATATTATACAGTAATAAAAACTTCAAAGTGATGTTAGATTATTGGATTTACTTGATAAAATGTTTGCATTACAGATAAGATGGTCCAATTTGCATGATTTCTGTTAATAATGAAACAATTGACATTTATAAATAGAAATTCATTACAGCAACACTGGAAATGCATTAATGAACAATGAGAAAGTATTTTTCTGTCATTTAGTGATTGTTCACACAGGGTAAAATTAAATACTTGTCAATAAATTTTTGTTTTTTATAACATACGTCGTGCTTTACTGAGAAATTTCTGAGTATCATAACTGATTGAAAAATGACAGCATGAATAGCAAAAAGTTGTAGAGAAAGGATAGCGACCTATTAACAAACTGTTTGCCTTACTATTGTGAATGTGCTCATAATTATGCAAAGATTAGTTTTACACTACCTTGCTTGAATGGATTTAGGCACTTTATGTATATAGAACTATCTATCTTGAGTCACCAAACCTTTGTGTATTTTTACTCAAATGCTTTTTTTTGTGATAGTACAGACATTCTTGACTGATGATTATATCAAAAGTTTTTTTGTGCATAATGGCAGCATATTATTTTTATTTGGACTGATGTCTGTATCATTGTTTTTGTGTATATGACCATGGCATTTCATTTTAGGTGCAGCAATGATGAAAAACCAGGGATTAAGGCAGAGAAACAATAATTTTAGCCATGAGAATTACAGCATCCTCATGGCAGCCTTTAGGACAAACACAAATGTCTCTTTGGAGAAGGGGTTTCAAAAAGGTGAGAGGCAAAGGCCTGGGATTATGTAGTTATGGATATAAATATTGTTGGTGGAAGAAAATACAGATTAACACACTGCAAGAAGGGGGCAAATGATATGGTAGGACTTGCCAGAGCCATGGCGAGGCAGAATGCAATTGCCTGTGACAGTACTGGGTCGGTGCCTCCTTCACGTATGCCTTTAACATTTGGTAAAGAATACCTCCTCTCCTTTTATGGAAATGATTACGACACAGACAATAATGGGAGAGGAATCATTAGAGGGGGCGTGGACACTGGTTAGTACCAACATCTGTAACAGCAACATATGTCTGCTCATGAAGGGTGGTTTAAAAACAGTAATAATCCAAAAGAAAGCACTGAAAGACCACACAGTCACAAAATGGAGCCCTTTTGTGCTAGTTAAAAACAGTACCCTATATTTATATAGGGAAATGAATGCTGAATGGAATGATTTCATTTAAAACATGACAGTCACTATTAACAGGCAAAACCTCAATTCCTGCAAATAATGACAACTAATGTTGTGTATAAATTAAGTGACCTTCACACCTCATTTATCAGCATACAGTAGTGTATGCTACTTTTTTTATTAATAACGTATTCAGTTCATGTTTTGAAGAGTCAGCAGCAGAAACAAGCAGTTCCACTATAAGAATAAATTTGGAGGGCATCATCAGGAGAATGGCCATTGGTGATGAGGATGATGATAACATAGTTATATTTGTGAGGCAGACTGAGGAAAGTTACATGCAAACCGCAGGTCTAATGGCAGGATCTCACACCCCACAACATGTCAGTAACCCTGCAGGAAGTGACAGTGCATCTCAAGGTCAAGCACAGGTTGAAATTACACACAAGCTTGTACAGGGGGAAAAATCATGCATCTCCACACCAGTGTCTTCAATCCAGGTGAACACTTTCTGGATGATGACAGAGATTCTGAGGTAATGGTGTCCAGAGTGGCACCTTTACAAAGGTGTGACAGGTGCGGGAATTTGTCACAGCTACCCTAGGAAAAGCATAAAGCATTGGTTGCTCAGCTGCCGTTGTGCCATGACTTAGTTAAGGCTCAGAGCATTGCCACAGAGAGTCAGTAAGAAATGGTCAGAGTCCTCTAGGATGTACATGAGGGTTTCTAGCACTACATAGAAATAGAAATAGTAGGGATAATGGCCAGATGACAGTGATGTGTAGTATGGTGGAATAACAAGCATCCATGGCAGCCTCCATTATTTTTCTAATTAGGACATACCAGATTGAAGTAGTTTTGGAAGGGGAAGAGTAAGGGATCATGACATCAGACCAGCTGACATAACAGTTTCTCTTCAAAAGCACTTAAATCATCAGCTACACTATCTTTAGAAGATGTCTGTGACAGATATGACCTCGACCAACTGTGATTCAAGTCTGACATTTCTATGACTTGCAAAGTGACCTTTCACAGAGATGTCTATATTTAACCCAAAAGGAAATAAGTTATGAAATAAAGTAAAACAAAACAAGGAAGAGTGTATACTGTAATGTTGCCTATATATGATATTCCATGCATCTTCATAATTAAGTGCCAGGAAATAAGTTACTTCTGTTTGTAAAAAAAGCATAACAGACAGGTCAAACCTTATTAGCAATGTACACTCTGCAAACCACTTTTAAGTTAAGCAAAATTTATAAAGTGTTAAATTCTACATTCTGTAATGCAAATTTTATACAGAAACTTTTTTTCTTTCTTTCTTTCTTCACATTTGATTACCGGGAAAGTCCAACTGAGTAGAAACCATTTTCAGTGGAGGCCCAGGGAGAAAAGCTCCAAATTATTAGAAAACATTTTAAGAAAAATCTTCAAATTAAAACAAAAGCGTCTGCAGTTTAAATAATAATAACAAATTAGAAATAATATAAAAACATTGGTTAAGAATCGATAAAAGGTATATGACAATCATTTAATATTTAGAGAAATTTTAGACAGTTTGTAGAGATATTAGCAGTAAGTTAGTCTAATACAAATAGGAATTGTAATATGAAGTGAGGGAAAAAAACAGAATTATGGTATATTTAGAGAGAAAGTCAGAGAACAGAATTAAATAGTAGTAAGGCAGTAAGTGAATAAGGGAAAGTAAGGAGGTATAAGTAATGAAAAGATACTGGGCCGGATTCACGATGGCCTGCACGGAGTCTAAGAGTAGAGTAAGACTCCATGCAGCTATCATGTCCGAAGAGCGATCCAGGAACAGCCTGTAGGGGCATGTAAGAGAGCTTCTAAAACATCTCTTACACAGACAGGGCTGGGATATGCAAATTACCTCACTTGCAGCTGAAAGGCATGCAAATGAGGTAAATTTGAGATCCAGGAAGCACAAACCTGTCCGAGTAGGAGCCGTGTTAGTTGCAGAAATGTTCTCAGTTGACAAATGAGTACCATTCTGCAAATAGCACAATGGAGCCTTGTCAGCTCCAAATAAAGGTTGCATATGGTTGAGGAAGCATGCCAATGGCCAAATATATGGCCATTGGAAATGTTCCCAGATGCAAAATTAAAATAAAAATACTTTTTTTTTTTCGGCGATTTCCAATGTTTAAGCGCAGCACAGCGCCGTGCAAATGGGCTGCACTACAAAAACCAAAAAAATAAAAATTAAAACCCACAAACATAGAATTTATGCAAATTGTTAAATTACAATGTAAGGGAATAGCAGGTTGAAGACAACATGGCCACTGAGTAGGGGTTGCTAAGGGGAGAAGCCCAGTCTAAGACATGTAACCAAGCATTAGTAGTCAATCCTATGTAAATGAGTGTTAGGATAGTGAGTCGCACCTTTACATAGCAAATGAGCACAGTCAGTGGAGTGTAGGAGTAGGATATGGGGAGTAACAGAGTAGGAGATAGGTGACATCACAAGGGGGGGTATGTATGAAAGTAGTGAAGCTCATTGGAGGAGAGTGTCATGTGTTAGCTGTCAGTTAGACATCATGGAAATAGGTGTGTCAATAGGTAGGCCAGGGAAAGCCAAGAAATGGAAGGTGTATACTGTGGATAACACCAAATTTTCTTGTTGAGTGGGTATGCGGGCGTGTGCGCGCCCATAAACCCGAGTAAGACAGAGTGCGCGTGTGGAAGCGTGAATGCGTGTGTTTAACCTGGATTAAGCATGTATAGGGCTGTTTAAAGACCTGTAAGTGCGTATGCGCTGGTGTGCACGCGTTGTCACCTGAATAAGCAAGTTTTAGTCCATCTAAGCATGTGTGCATGCGTGTGAGCTGGTATGCACGTGTTTGCGCTTGTGTGCGCAGTGTTGCCCCCGAGGAAACAGAAAGGAAAAAGGAAGCACAACAAATAGTAGGAAGCTACCAGGGAGTACTATCAGAGTTAGCAGGTGAAAACAATCAGAATCAGGCAATTACAAAGGCAGAACACTAGCCAGCCCAGCACTTAAAACTCTGCAAACAACAGTGCAGTGTGTTTCTCTCAAGAGACACTGCAACACTGGAGAAAGCTACTAGAAGTGAAAACTGAAAAAGCTTCACTCAGACAAAAAATGCTAGGGGCTGCCATTGCTGTTATAAGGTGACATATGCAACATGCTGAGGGTGGTGACAATGCAAATGCTGCCGGACAACCCACAGTGAGGAGACGGAGAAGAGTGTACAGGCCCAGGGTCATCACCAGTGGTTACATGAGCTGGAGATTGTGGAGCGCTATAGAGTGGACAGAGACCTCCTGCAGCAAATTTTGGAGCTGTGCAAGCCACGCCTCACACACAGAACCAACAGAGGGGAACCCATCCCAGTGGAAACCAAGGCATATGTTGGCCTAAGAATACTAGCAACAGGTACCTTCCAGAGACCAACTGGTGATATGATGGGGATATCACAGGCATCAGCATCCAGGGTACTGCACCAGTTCCTGGATGCCACGTCAGCACATGTTGGTGATCATGTATATTTGCCCAGTTCCCGTGAGGTATTGGCCAGCAATATGCATCTCTTCCAGCAAATGGCAGAATACCCTGAGGTAGTGGGTGCAATAGACTGCACGCATATACACATCAAAGCACCAGCCGGTGAGCGGGGTAGGGCCTACATTAACCACAAGGGCTTCCCCTCCATCAACTGCCAGGTTGTGTGTGATGCCCAGGGCATAATAATGAATGTGTGTGATGGCTGCCCTGGAAGCTACCATGATTCCCATATCTGGCATATGACGCAGCTGTACCAGACATTTGCCAATGGGGACATCCCACATGGTCACCTAGTGGGGGATGCTGGCTATGCACTGGAGCCGTGGCTGATGACACCCATCAGAAATGCACACACACCTGAACAGGAACACCATAATGAGGCACACGCACAAACACGAAATGTAATCGAGCATGTGTTTGGGCTGCTCAAGTCACGGTTCCAGTGCCTGGACACATCTGGTGGAGCCTTGCAATACTCACCAACTACATGTACCCAAATTGTCATGGTATGTGCTATGATACATAATATGATCCTGTGAAAACAGCTGCAGCAGGACCTGCATAGGCCTGGGCCAAAAAGTCCCCCCACCATTGCCAAGGCCATCACAGGCAGAGTGTGACTCAGAGGAGGAACAACCTGAGCTTTCCCCAGTAGGCAGAAGGAGGCATGGCCAGTATGCCTTGGCCTTGGCAAAGAGGCAACGCATAGCACATACACTGGCTCAGTAGGATCCCTGGAAATGATACCTCTCTCTGACTCCCACATATAGTGAAAGGGATGCCTAAGTTGACACAACCTGCTTTCAAACATGTACAGGGAGTGTAGTATGTGCATCCGACATAGGCAGCCCTGCAGCACCACCTGAGGCATGATTGCCATGTGTTAAGCAATGTAAGGTAGTGCTAAACAGCATTTACCACCATGTAGTATACACAAACTTGATGACCTTGAGTATCATCCTACCCTCACCAAGCATGATGCCACAATATGAAGACAAGATGATCAATTACAACAATTGGCTTAAGTATTGGTGTCAGTCAAAGGGGATCCAATGCCTGTCAGCCTGGGATGACATGCTTGACAGACATGATGCTTCGCTAGGGACGGCTTTGACCTGTCACCCCTGGCATTTCCTCCATAGGTATCACAAGGGATAAGAAACTAGAAGTAATGCTACTCAATGCCAGAAGTCTAAACCGCGAGATGCATGCACTCCAAACTCTCCTCAGCATGGAGAATGTTGATATCTGTGCAGTAACAGAAACCTGGTTCAAGGCTTCCAAGAGCACCCTAGCACTAACAGGTTACACCTCATACCATGCTTTACAGCCCCAAAACATGGAACAAACTACAAAAGGAGGGTATCAATATTTGCCAAAGATACCCACACCCCCAGGTTGGTGACACAGCATGAAGCATCAGAGACTATCCATGTGCAACTAACAGTGGGTAAAACTGTCTTCCAGTTCATAGCCTGCTACAGACCACCCTCCTAAACCCAGGAACCACACTTGGCTGACTGGAGAACACATGAAAATATGAAGGTCTCCCCAAACACCATTATATTGGGTGACTTCAACTATGCCTAAGACCAGAAGTTTATCCCTCACTGGTAAGATCAGACCATAGAGTAATCTCACTGGATATTCACATCCCAACCCCAGCCCATGCCCAGAAACCCACAGTGAAAAGCTTTTCTCTAAAGCAAATGTCACACTCCTCAAAACCGAGATGGAATCCTTCACAGCCCCTGTGCCTGTGGAAAATACGGCACAGACCTCAGAACCCTTTATAAACGCATTCTATGAACACCTTCAGGAATGCATGGATCATGCAATCCCAAATAAAACCAAGACTCAATCCTCCAAAGGCAGACATCCTGTCTGGTGGACCCCAGCCATAAACAAACCATACAATACAAGGAGGAAGCTACTATATGATAGAGCAAAATCCCAAAAAGGGAAGGCATCTCCGATCAGTATTATTAAAAAACTATGGCCACACATAAAGTCATCTAAGGCCAGCTTTGAGATAAAAATTGTACAGGACACTAAGGATAATCACAAGGCTTTCTTTAGTTATGGTAGGAACCTGGGTGGGAATTCCCAGATATGCTCAGAATTAGTCCAAAATGACAAACAATACACCAAACCCACAGACATTGCCAACATCCGAGCTGACAGGTTCAGTGCAAACTTCTCCCGCCCCCTCCCCACCAAAAGGGAAAATATCTATCCCAGCAGAGTGTTGACCCCCTGACATCTCAGATGCTCAGGTTACAGCCAGCCTCTCCAAAGCAAAACACACAGCATCAATGGGACCAGACGGTGTCCTGGGCTGTGTCCAACATGAACCCCAAGAAGAATTGAACACAAATATAAAACCACTGTACAATCTCAGCCTTACCACAGGATATGTACCCAAAGAGCAGTGTACAGCAACAGTGGTCCCTCTCCACAAAGGTGGTGCCTCAATGGATACTGCAAACTATCACCACAGACGCCTGACTAGCTTGGTCTGCAAAGCTATGGAAAGGATCATCATGGACCTCAGAAATAAAGATATTGGGGACCTACAGACACTGGATCCTACCCAGTTTGGCTTTGTTAAGGGCAGATCCTGCCTCTTAACCCTGGTTGAGTCATTTGAAATAGTCACCAAGGCCATTGACGAGGGGAAGGTGGTCCACACAGCCTACCCGGACCTCACAAAAGATTTCCATACAATATCCCACTTGGTCATTATAGATAAGCTCACCAGCTTCAATATAAACCCCTATGCCACTAAATGGGTTGCAAACTGGCTCAAGGATGGAACCCACATGGTCACAAATGCTGGAGCCATGTCAGACTCCAAACCAGCTACAAGTGGCATCCCACAAGGCTCAGTCCTGGGACCTCCCTTGTTTGGTATATATTGCTCGGAGGTACAGGCCAACACAGAAGGACTGTGGCAGAACAAGTTTGCAGATGACTGCAAACTGGGTACCATAATTGACCCTCCAGCTGACACAAGCATCCTACAAAAGGGCCTCATAGAAACAGACAACTGGTGCCAGAGCTATGTCCTCAAGCTAAATGCAAAAAAGTGTATTGTCATCCCCTTTGGCAAAAACTAAGTGCCCACAAATTACCACATAGGTGGTAACCCATTAAGTACTTTAGAAGTGATAAGGGACCTGGGGACCCAAGTTGATAGCAATCTCTCATTTGAAAACCACATGGCCAAAGTGGTTAGAAAAACATTTCATATAGCCCACCTAATCATGAAGGTATTCACATCTAGATCAGGGGAGGTCATCGTGCCTCTTGACTCATCCCTCATCAGGCCCATAATTGAGTACAATACCACTTGTGGGATGTACCTTTTCAGACACCTGCAGCAACTGGAAAGACCTCAAAAGTACCTCACCAGGAGGATCAAAGGGCTCAAACAGATGCCATTTGCTGCCTAGTTAAAGAAACTGCAGCTCCACTCAGTGGCATACCGCCTGCCCAGAGGTGATCTGTGCCTGATGTATAAAGTCATGTCCAACCTGGAATCAATGGACATGCTGCACCTCGGTAAATCCGAATCCCATCAAGCTACACTCTCAAGAGACCGGAACCTCAGGACTGAAATAAATAGGACATGCTGGAGTGACAGATTCATAACCCAGAGGCTCCCTCCACTCTTGAGTAAACTCTCACTCCAGGTTAGCCAGAGTACCTCATTGACTCACTTCAAGAGAAATCTTGATGAGTGGATGGGAGATTGTAGGTTTACCCTGGGTATCACTTCTATGTCACTGTTAGACAGAGGCACAGTATACTAACCTTGAAAAATGTCATGGCAAACTCCAAGTAAAATGTGTGTTGAAAGCCAAACACACTCTGGCTAGGATTATAAATGCCCTAGGGCCGATAGCCTAGTATGAACCTATGAACAGAATCACACACATCAACTAGTACAACTGTGGTCATTGTGGAGTAATGTTTGGCAATGTCCACCCAAGTTGGTGAATACACAGCAATGTTGGACAAGCCTGATTTAAGTAGGCCATAGCTGAACAAAATGCAACATGCTCATATTTGCCCAACTGGCCCTTAACCAGTCTGGTCTGCTCAGTATGAATTTTTAAAGTAGGGATGGGACTCAAACCCAGGACACTGTGCACCATAGTGAAAGTACTGAACCACTACTCCATGACAGTATTGCAGTGTTCAGCCAGTATGAAAGAATGTTGACAAGTCTTTGCAAACTATTCCATGGAAATCCTGCAGGCACAGCATAATCCTTGTTGAGTTATGACACAAAGGAGTCTGGCAGTAAGAACACAACATGAAGTCCAACACACACAGTATAAATGTCAATACTGGTCATGTTCACACACAACCACAAATGTAGTGGACTTCAGATCACAACATATGGAAAGGTCACACTGGGCATGCTCACACACTTGGATAAATTAGACATATGTCAGGCAACAAACCATGGAAAGCCTGAACTGGGCATGCTCACACACTCAGGTCATGTCTGAGTATAGCAGTCAGCCACACATATCTGGCAGTTGTATGTGTTAAGCCAGGAACCTCCCATGATCCAGCAATCCACCCTGTGCACACAGTTAAGTGACAACAGACACATATATTAATATACTGGAACCCTGTCATGATGAAACATGTTCCGCAGATACACAAGTTGTTCATAGAAACTGGGAAAGCTACGGCAATAAAGACCTGCAAACAATATCAGCAACAAATATTGTGCATCCCAAACATAAACATAGGTGCAGAGGTCAATACTAGGCTGTCTGCCCTAGGGAATTCATAAGCCTAGCCAGAGTGTATTTGGAGTCCACCTCCCCAGTAGAGTAGCCTACTGTGCCTCTGTAAAGTAGGTCACATAAGGCACCCTTTAAGGCTAGTTTGCTATGCCTCTGTCAAGCAGGGACACAGTGCAGATCCCAGGGGTGAATTTGCAATTTCCCATCCATGTGGCTGGATTTTGCTGGAAGATGGTTGGCAAGGGGCTATGTCTAACTTTAATTGGGATTCAATTCCAGAGTGAGGGGAGCCTCTGGGTAATGAATCTGTCCCTGCAGCATGTCCTATTTAGTTTTGTGCTGAGATTTAAGTCCCTGGAGTGTGTAGCTCTAAGGGTCTTGGATGTTATGAGGTGGAGCATGTCCATTACTTCTGGGTTTGACATGGCTGTGTACGGCAGGCATAGATTGCCTCTGAGTAGGCATTAAGCAACTGAGTAGAGCTGGAGATCCTTTAGTTGAGCTGCATAGGACATCTGTGTGTAGCCCATGATCCTCTTGGGGAGGTACTGTTGTGGTCTCTGTAGTTGCTGCAGGTGTTGGGTAAGGTACACCCCAAAAGGGGCATTGTACTCAAACATGGGCCTGATGAGTGACTAGTAGAGGGCCACAATGACCTCCCATGATCTACACGCAAACCCCCATGTGATAAGGAGGGCTATATAAAGGTCTTTGCAATGACTCTGTCAATGTGATTAGCAAAGGAGAGGTTACGATCTATGTTGGTCCCCAAATCTGTAAATACATCTTCTGTACTTAATGGATTACCACTTATGTGGTAATTTGTGTGCACCTTGTTTTCCCCAAAGGGGATGACTATGCATGTCTTAGCATGTAGCACAAGGCCATTGCTCTGGCAACAAGCATCCATCTCTTTGAGACCCTTATGGAGGAAGCATGTGTCAGCTGCAGTGTCACTTATGGCCCCCAGTTAGCAGTCATCTGTGAAGTTTGTTAGACATAATCCCCCCGTGTTAGTCTGAACCTCAGAGAAGTACATACCAAACAAGACAGGTCCCAGAACTGAGCCCAGTGGGACACCAGTTGTAACTGGTCTGGAAATGGACATGACACCTGCAATTCTGACCATGTGGGTTCCATCCCTGAGGCAGATAGCAACACATCTAGTGATATAGGGGTTGATATTTAAGCTGGTAAGCATATGTATGATGCCTGAGGGGGGTCTTGTGTTGCAGGCTTCTGCAAGGTACAGATAGACTGTGTGAACCACCTTGCCCTCATCTATGGCTTCAGTAACCATTTCATAGATATGAACTATGTGTAAGAGGGAAGATCTGCCCTTAACAAAGCCAAATTGTGTATGATCCACTGTCTGGAGGCTCACAATGTTTGTGATTATGACTTCCATGATAATACGCTCCATAGCTTTTTCTACCACACTAGTCAGGCTTATGTGGTGATAGTTCCTGTGGTTCTTAGGGTACATATCCTGTAGTAAGGCTAAGTTGGAACAGTGACTTAATGTGAGTGTTCAGTTCTACTCAGAGCTCATGTAGGACACAGCCTGGGACACTGTCCGGTCCCATACATATGCTGTGTTATTTGCTGTGGAGAGGGCACTGTTCACCTGTGCATCTGTGATGTCAGGGAGGTTACATTCATTTGGGATGGGCATCTGTACCTTTGGGGGGTAAGGGGGGTGTTTGTGCAGACTCTGTCTGCCAGGGTGTTGTCTATGTCTGTAGGCTTGGCATATTTTGTGCTGTTATGCAACAATTCAGAGCATATCTGGGGGTTTCCACACATATTCCTGACATAACTAAAGAAGGCCTTGTGATTATCTGTAGTGTCTGGTCAAGTTCACTGTCAAAACTTGCAAGTGATGATTATCTGAGGGATTGAAGTGTCTTGCCAATACTGTTCAGAGATGTCCTACCTCTGTGGGATATTGCTCTGTTATGTAGTAGCTTCCTCCTGCTGTTGTACAGCTTATATATGGCCGTGGTCAACCAGACAGGTCTCCTGTTTTGGAGGAGTCTTGGTTTTATTTGGGATAGCATGAGCAATGCATACCTGCAGGTGCTCATAGAATGCATTTGTAAAGGATTCTACAGATTGGGCTGTATTATCCTCCAGCACGGGGCCTTTGAAGTATTCCACCCCAGTCTTCACAAGTGCAAAGTCTGCTTTAGAGAAATTCTTTACAGTGATTTCCTTGGCTGGGGGTGGGAACAGGATATGGATGTCCAGGGAAAGTTGTTTATGGTCTGATCTTAACAATGAGGGGTCTACCTCTGGTGTGGAACATAGAGTCCCCATGTTGGTGATGATCAGGTCCAATATGTATTCCCCCTTGTGGCTGTGGTGACTGGTTGTGCCATAGCACATGGATCCACAAATTGTAGTGGCTGTAGGGTGATGTTGTTGAGGCCTGAGTAGTATCCCCAGTCAATGTTCGTGTACCTGAAGTCAACCACTAGAATGGTGTGTGTGAAAACCTTCATATCCTACACTGTTCCCATGAAAGCCGAGTGCGGTTCCTGGGTATGGGGGGGGGGGGTGGTCTGAACTACACACCAAACCAAAAGGCAGTTTTGCACAATGGTAGATGTATACACCCCCTAGTTGTGTTGTGTGTTACAAGTCTTGTGGTCACGAAGCATGGTATAAAACATAACCTGGCAGTGCCAGTGTGCATATGTGACCCTGAACTAGGCATCTGTTTATTCAGATATTGTTATCCCCCATACTGAGGGATAGTAAAAGATGTACATTCCTCTTTGGAAAGACTGATGATGTCAGCACTCTATAAATACAGCAGGAGAAGGAAAATCATCCAGTAATGCGAATAGTGTGCTGCGTTAATGTGTCTCTCTCAAGTATCATAACATAGTTAGGTAGGGGTTTGAATTATGCAGATGCTGTGGGTGTGTATGTATGCAATTCTCTTTGAAAGGAATGCCCTTTTTGAAGACTGGGATAACACACTAAAAGATGCACATTCCTCTTTGGAAAGACTGATGATGTCAGCACCCTATAACTACAGCAGGAGAAGGAAAAACATCCAGTAATGCGAATAGCGCGCTGTGCTAATGCGTCTCTCTCAAGTATCATGACATAGTTAGGTAGGGGTTTGAATCCTACAAATGCCATGTGTGTGTTTGTCACACAGTTTGTAAATGTGTTGTGTGTTTTTCTTTTATTATTGTATGACATATTATCATAACAGTAATTTCAATGCGCACATCAGGTATGTGTGTGCCACATACAGATATGTACCTGTGACCTCTAATAGTTCCTATGTGTGAAGCCTGCCTCTTATGAATACAGTTGTTACCTTTGCCAGCATGTGCTGCAGCTTCCCAGACCTTAGGCCATACATGTATGTTGGAGGGTGTGTATGTATGCAATTCTCTTTGAAAGGAATGGCCTTTTTGAAGACTGGGATAACACACTAAAAGATGTACATTCCTCTTTGGAAAGACTGATGATGTCAACACCCTATAAATACAGCAGGAGAAGGAAAATCATCCAGTAATGCGAATAGCGCGCTGCACTAATGCGTCTCTCTCAAGTATCATAACATAGTTAGATAGGGATTTGAATCCTACAAATGCCATGTGTGCGTTTGTCAATGTTTTGTGTGTTTTGCTTTTATCATTGTATGACATATTATCATAACAGTAATTTCAATGCACACATCAGGTATGTGTGTGCCACATACAGATATGTACCTGTGACCTCTCATAGTTCCTATGTGTGAAGCCTGCCTTATATGAATACAGTTGTTACCTTTGCCAGCATGTGCCGCAGCTTCCCAGACCTTAGGCCATGCATGTATGTTGGTGACAATGCAGGCTACTGCAATGATCTGTGTCCTAGGCCAACTATGTGACACACACCCATGAAAGCTTTGATAGATTAATGTGGGTGAGGGTTCATGTCTGGAGTATATGTCAGACATGTTAAAACACAGCAAAGTCTGTGACTGATGGACATCCAGTGTAGGTGTATGGCAACTGCTGCCGATATGCATACAGACACCTTCTTGCTTAGGTGATAAACCAAGGGACTGCAGAATACCTTTGGAAATGTGAATATCACAGGATAGACAAGATAACACTTGTCCACATGTACACACCATTACCCGTTCTACATGATGGGTGCTACCACCTACATGGTACTGTTGGGATACTATGTTAAGTACATGCCGATGACAATGCTACAGCTGCATTACAGCAATACAGCATGGCTTGGACAACAGGTATCTGTCTGTATGATACCCTTATGGTGGTTAGGTGTGTCATGTGTAGAATGCATTGTAGGCCACTGCATGCATTTGCAGTCATGGATGGACATATCCGTAGTGTGTTGGCATGTATGTGAGACTGCTATATGCCAAAGAGTATTGTTCCCAGGGATGTGTAGGGCTCAGTAAGAATGGCTACTGGTATAGTGTAGTACTGCAGGGATATCACTGACACCGGGTTTCCTACATCTGTGTATCAGTTGAGGAGACGCCATGTAATGACCACTGAATGTCAGGTTATGTAGGTTGTGTATACCACCAGAATGCAGACCATTGACATTTGGAAACTGTATCACCCACAACATACTGTCAAACCATGTCATACATACATGTGACCCCAGGTGAAACATATGTGTAGTACAACGCAAAGTTCCCACCAATAAGAACTACAATGTATGAATACTGTGTCACATGGTGCATGTCACCCTTCCCATGTGTGCACTAAGCATCTACATGCAGAGAATGTAACTCCACCTTGTTCACAAATGTACACCTGCAACTCTGTGCTGCAAACAGCACACATGTACTGTCCACTCCCCAACACATGCAGGCCCAGGTACACACAACAGCCATGTGGCACATGTGCAGATAGTACACTTTGGGAATTAACACTGGTGTATACAAAACTACAAGGACAATCATAGTGTTAATGCATCATGCATGCTCGGATATACCCACAATGATATCATTACACTGTACTGTTAACAACATGATACTATTACTACAGTGCTTATGTAGTCACCCTGTGCATCAGCACCATGCTATCATGTTCCTGCATCAATGTTACAGATGGCAGGAGGTGGCACAGTTTCATCATATGCACAAGGTGTGTACTTGGTTTGCCAGAGTCTGCCATTGACACATCCAATCGACATGTATGTGTGTGTGTGTTAGTGAGGGACAACAGTACAACATGGGGCAATGTTGATGCGATGTGTGTGTGTATGCGTTAGCCCTTGGTGTTAGCATTATGTGTGTATGTGTATGCATGCACACAGTTCCACCATGTGGCTGCCATATATGGGTGTTTGTGGACAGCCACAGACTGTACCTGCCAGGTCATACAGATCACTGTCACTGGCTACGGACACGGTACCTGTGCCTGGCAGGGGTGCTACGGACAGTATCAGGCACTAAGCCAGACTGGGTACTGTCATCAGAGGCAGTGGGTTGTTGACTGGACACATGTCCCTGCTGGGCCTGTCCAGAGCCATGTGCATGTGGTCTTCTAAGATGGTCTAATGACAGCACAGACCCAGCATTGCTGGGGCTGGTACTGGCACTATGGGAGTGGCTGTGGGTTTTGTTGTCGTCCGTGACAACTGCCAGCTGATGATGTTGCTGGCATACGTCCACATCGATGCCTCAACCATCCTGCACTGTCCTGGCTCATGGACATGTAGTTGTGGAAGAGATCTAATGTGTCCCCCCAATGCCTATCAATGACCTCGCTGATATTAAAGATGCCAGCCACAATGTCACGCATAGTGTCATTCATAGCGGTGGAATGTGCTCTAAGCTCCCTCAGACCCTGCCTGGTGTACCATTCCATATGTGCCTGTGCCTGCATTACAGCCCGGAACATAGCTGAGGTTTAAAGACCTCTGTGGACACATCTGACAGGGGCAGTATGACCACGGATGCTCCCACGAGAACCCCTGGACATCTGCCTGTGTGGTACCATGTCAGGAATCTGGCCATGGCTGCTG
Organism: Protopterus annectens; assembly: GCF_019279795.1. Lineage (NCBI taxonomy): Eukaryota > Metazoa > Chordata > Ceratodontiformes > Protopteridae > Protopterus > Protopterus annectens. The sequence continues at coordinate 1,924,237,491 of NC_056735.1, read as the reverse complement.
TGAAGGGATGCATGTCCCAATGATACCACACTACCCTGGTCAATGCCCACTGTATGCTGTCCCTCAGCTAAGGACATTGGTGACACTGGATGTATCGGCAGGATGACTGTGCGCATTGATGGGGTTGACTGCTGTGTAGTGTCGATTGGCTGACCAACGACAGACCCTGTCACATCTCCCTGTGCCATTACACATGTATCATCATTATCACTATCCCCAGCAGTGGCTTCAGGTTCCCTGCTGCACTCCACCAGAGCAACATCAGAACCTGTGAGAGGAAGACAGGAAACACGGTTTACAAATGTGTACACGATGTTAGCACACATGCACACAGGCACACTCCTCAGTCCAGCAGATACAAACACACACACACCTGCAATCCAACACATATACAATACTGTTTGAGAGTGGGAGACAGTATCACAAGGAAAAACATCACTGCACACGTGTCAGCATGCAGATTATGTGTTGCACAGGAACATGCAGTGCAAGTGTAGACAGCCCTTGTTAATAACAGTACGTGTACTTGATGCTTGTGTGCAGTTGTTCAGTGATTGTCTACACCCTGGGACACAATGTGTACAAGGACAGAACAATGTTGTGCTAGTGTTACAAGCTGTGGGTGCATATATTTGCACATACACACAACACATGACAGTGCTACACAATAACTGCTTTGTGTACTTTTGTGGTCAGTGGAACTGGATGTGGTGTAGTAACATGAACCATGATCAACATGCATCTTGTGGACAGCCAACAATAATAATGTGTGCCACACAGGCAGCTAGCATGCTGTACCTGAAGTGCAGTAACATGACTACATCCACAATTACACAGCCAAATGTTACATGGGTGTGTAAGGTGGCCAATAGTCAGCATTGCATAACATGAATGTATTATTTGTTCAAGACCGTTGCACAAAGACATGATAGGCCTCTACCCCTCAGGTATATTATGTGTGATGTGTAGATGATAAGTGGGATACTGAAGGGTGGGCATACAGCAGGTGTCATAATTGGACATGTGTAGCAGGCTAAGGTGTAGTGTCTATGCCAAACATGTGTGTGTTGTGTACATGTGCATCAGGTATGCCTATCCAATGTCCGGTACTGTGTTGCCACATGTGTGTGTGATGCTCTGTGTATTGCATGTGAGTGAAACAGCTACTGAGAATAATGGGATATGCATAGTCTCACAGCAAACATGCACAGCATGCATTATGCGTAGGTGTGTTACATGTGCACAGACTACACCTCCATATGACATGCACATGTCATTAGCAATAGTATTGTTATTACACACTCACCCGCATGGATTGGCTGCCTTGCTGTCACTCCAGAGGGACCTGCAAAAATATGACCGTGATTGCCAGTGGCCACAACTGTGCCATTGATACTGTGAGTATGATAAAGTACTGTAGTACAACAGTTGGCTTTCACAGGTGTACAGACTATACACAGAATATCAATCTGCACAAGAATAGGCAGGTTAACAGCTACACACACAGTACACATCTCACACACGCATAAACTACCAGTACAGAGAACAGTCAACTACAGATATGGCATGTTACCTGCACAGTCCATTTCAACATGCTGTGTGGCTCCAGCCTCCATGATGACACATGTTTGTGGATGTTGTTGTTGTTGGCCTGGAGCCACGACACTTAGGAGGAGCTCCTCCACACTGGTGAGGGGGGTGGATAGGTACCCCACCACCTGTGGCAAGCTGTTGTCTGTGGATATCAGACGCACGCTGCCAGACATGTCTAATTAAATCACTGCAGTGATGGCATACCTGCTCATATGTCCGGTTATGCATGCCTATGTCATTTACTCGACGGACGAGATCTTGCCACAGTGCAGCCCTCTCATGCTGGTTCTGGCTGGTCCTGGAAAACAGCACAGAGAAATTCTGCACCAGGCTCTGGTGGATCTCCTGTTCCTCTGCTGTTGCATAAGGTGGGTTACGCTGATGCACCATCGCCCTGGAAGGAAAAGAAAAATATGTGAGCAAGTCATGTGGCACACTTAATATTCTAATGTACTGATATCACTTAACTGCCATATATAGCATCTGCCTGTCTATCAGGGGATACACATGTTCAATACCACATATCAGTGCTCAACCCACAACTGTCTGACAGTGCTTGCCACACTCCATACAACAAACTAGTATACACCAGCACTCGGCACACTGTTTGGGATACAATGCACAACCTCACACTGGGGGTATGTATCAAGCTAATGGATGAAGAATATTGCCATCCCATGCAATGAATGCAATGCACATTTACAGTTTCAACAGTAATCCACCCTAGTCTTTGATGCCATACCCCTACCTGACATATGTGCACAGTTGTTAATATAGCCAGCATACTGCTGTCACATAGTATAGATGCTGCCAGGTACACACACATACCCTGTAACACACGTGATTGCAGCCATGGTACAGCCATCATTACACACATATTACACATACATACAACACAAAAATGCATGACAACACAGATGAACATTAACTGTGTACCTTATAGTACTGTGTGCCCCTACTTACATATACCTACGCATGAGGTATGTAATCTGTGCAGACTACAGGAAACACACCAGACAGTGTTACCAGGGAATGTGAACATACACCATACTGTTGTGTTTAGGCCTACAACTTCAGGTAGTACAACGGTTCATATGTGAGCTGGATTAAACAGCAGTACCACTTACTGAGCATACATGTATTGCTTCTGCCTACAATGGGACACCACAGTAGTACACAGGGAACTATGGCACAACATACACCAATCTACTAGGTTTGCATCCCGATAACTGACACATCTTTCTCTGGCCTCACACCTAGGACATAAACTATCATGACAGACACAAACTCACACTAAGCTATCACACCTTTACAGACCTTGCACACAGTGAGTGTCACACTCATTCAACCTCACATGGCTGGTATTGCACTGAGTACATGTGTGTGTGCATTGTGTCATAGGTAGGTACTATGCTACTGGCCCTGGGCCTAGGGCAGTCTAGCCATATGCTACCCTGCCCTTTGTGACACATATAATGTGATTTTACTTGCTCCTGTCAAACGGTTACACAGAGGTGACTCAAAGGGCATATTACCTATCTCCATATCATTCATCAGGGGTATGTATGACATCTACTAATAAGGAGCCTTGTTTGTTAACGCTGGGTGGTATAGTCCAGGGTATGGCATATTTGTGTATAGGAACCTGTACCTCCAGCATGTGCTGTTTAGTGCGGTGATAAGGATTAGTGCCCTAGGTCATGTAGGCTGGACGGATTGTGAGGTGTTGCCATGGGTGGTTGGCCGACTGGTATGGGTGTGACATAACTCTGTATGTCCAGCAGTGGTAACCTCTGTGTAGGAAGTATGCAAGGCACTCTAGCTGTGGTTCTGTGAGTCAGTCTGCATAGGGAATGTGTTTGAGGGCATTATCAGTCTTTGTTAGGTATGCCTGTGGCCTTTCCACTTGCTGTACTTCTCATGGGAGGTACATACTGCATAGGACCTTGTGAGGTTTAGAGGGGTACACTAATTTACATTTCCCTAGCTGACACACCTTTTGTGATGACACATACCATGTACAGGGATTACAAGACTAGTGTGCCACTGTGAATATCAAAGTGGAGGCTATTGTACACCTGTGTCCCATGTTCCCTTCTGACAACTCCAGTGGTAGGCAGGCATCTACCTATGTGGTAGTTAGTGGGTAACGTGTTTTGGAATGGGGTATGGTACTGCAGTATCAACACTGGTGTTCAGTCCATGCCTTTGCCACCAGGCACCTGTTTCAATACATCTGCCCTCATGTCCCCCTATCTCACTCTATAGATATCTATATCTATATATATATGTGTGTGTGTAAATATATATACATATCTACGTATATATATATATATATATATATATATATGTATACACATACACACACCGCTATATATAACCATATATATATATATATATATATATATATATATATATATATATATATATATATATATACATATCTATAGACATTCATATCTATCTGTATATATGTATGTATCTACATATATATCTATATATGTATGTATCTTTGAAATCTATATGTATATACATATTCTATCTATCTATCTATCTATCTATCTATCTATCTATCTATCTATCTATCTGTCTATATATCTCTGTCTATCTATACATACCTCTCTATCTATGTACATATATATATATATATATATATATATATATATATATATATATATATATATATATATATAAATATGTATATATATATATATATATATACACACACATACTTCTAAACATCCATTGCTGTACATATACATGCACATCTAGGCACATAGACTGCCCACCTTTCATGATGGGAATATCACTTCTGAAACAGTTGTGAGACATACCATTCTGTAATGATATTTCACAGTGTTGTGCAGAATGCATTATGCTATCCTCAGGCCGTATAGCTGTAGCAGGCCTCACTGGCTCAGTCCCACAAACGTTCACCACCACATGACATATACCTGCCATGCATGCTGTTTTCAATGCCACATACTACAACCTACATTGATATGTGCACATAGCAACCTTCTACTACATATGTATGTCCAGCCTTCACTAACAGTTGCAGTATGTCCCTTGCCCTATGCACATCTGCATATACATATAGATACAGACTGCTAACACATATGGAGGGTTCACAGTATGTAGATTACCTTTCAGACACATCATTCAGATGCCAGCAAATACATATCTGTTACATACATTACTTTGTATTTCTCACCTCTGTCAGTTGTACCTGTTGATGTGTTGTGTTTCTGTATTTTGTGGATTGGTGTCTCTGACAGCTTTTTTCTTTTGGCTTGCTTGCTTTTTTTTTTTTTTGGTCTCTGTCTGTGTCTCTGTCTCTCTCTCTCTCCCTCCAGTTGCTGTAATGATATTATTGCATGTTTGGTTTAGTAATTGCATGCAGCCTGCTGTGTGGTAATTGCAGTTCTCACTGTGATTTCAGGATACTGCTATAAAATGATAGTTTAGGTAGGCGTAGGCCTTTCAGTTTTGCAAGGTGGGGACCATGCTGGTTTGCTGTGGACACTGTTGTGTCAGTCAGAAGGTTGGTATATCTGTCATATCTGAGGCTGTGTTGTAGCCACTGAAATGCATGTTGTACTGAAACCTGACTGTTGCTTCTTCCAGTTCACTCTCCTCATTGTGTATGTTAACTCACACCTGCTAATGCTAACACTGTTTACATGGCAGTATGTACTTTCCTGTGGGATTTGTGGATTAACTGGATACAACAGTAGTTCTTGCAATGTGTTGCTATGGCTTTTCTATTTTCCATTTACATTCACTCCTTGTAATGCATGATATATTTCTTTCAGCATTAAGTTCTTATATGTCTGCTTTGGCTTGGTGGTACTGTATGCAGTCTGGTGAGTCCAAGGTCTGGGGTTTGACACTTACAAAGGTATTTTATTTTGCTGCTGAGCAGTACTAGGGCCTTGTCATACAGAGTGAATAAGGCACTTTTAAACAGTTGTAAGCGGGAAGCAGGAAGTAAGTAGGGACACCAGCTAGGGATGTGCAGGCTGGGTGTAGGGAAGGTCCATAGCTGCACACTTCTTTAACTGCAATAGCTGTACATATGTTTGAGATTTGGTGTGACATTTGAAACCTTCCACCCCTGAGAGAGGGGTGAGGACTACTAAGTATATTGTACTAACAATTATGAATATCAGGCACATGCAGTGCTTGTGAACTGCTATACTGTCATTAGTATGTTACTGACTTCTGAACAGTTTGTGTTTTGTTTTGTGTTGACATTAGCACAGTCTGCTCATGACAAGTGGACATATGTCAGTACTGTGTATTATTATGAATAGTAATCTGTCTGTGTACCTCCCACCTGTGGACATATCCAGCTGGTAGATGGAGGTTAGCCTAGTATTCCTTGACTGTGCACCACACCAGTCTTTTCAGCACCTGCACAATGACATTGTCACAGGTGGTTGCTAGCAGTACATGGCTACATCCTTTGATATGTCTGTATTGTACTCCTACATAAGGGCATGCTTGTGGAAGTAATTCTACAGCTATTCGCAGAGTGTGTAACAACAGACAGGCTGATATGCCTGTGTGTTTCTGACACTTCCAGGCTTCAGATACTCTCAGGTATATATTTGACCAGCCTCAGGGAAAGGTACATATCAGTGGGATACACCCGTGATATATTTCAGATATTCTGCAGTTGAGACTGTGGGGTATTTTGATCATATGTATTAATACACCATTTCTGACATGCAAGCAGTGTCTACTCTAACTTATTGACAGTTACCATTACGTGGGATTCCCCACCTTTCTGCCTACTGTTAATACATTTCACAGGGAGTCAGTGGGGCACAGCTAACATTTGTTTGCAAATCAGGGACATCCCTGTAAATCAGTCACAGTTGGGAGGTCTGGCCTCTTACCTATGCAAAAATGGTGGAGTTTATCCTGCTCGATACTGTGTGGGGTTTGTAAGGTGCTACTGTAACATTATTACCTACTAGCATGGCTGTTTCTCTTATCACACTCATGTAATGCAATTCCACAAGAATTGCCAGTAAAGATACACAGAACAAGCTTTGTGTAATGGCCTTCCTATATTCCCTTTAAATTCACTCATTGTATTTCATGTTATATTTCTTTCAGCACAAAGTTCTTGTATATCTGCTGTGGCTCAGTGGTAATTCATACAGTCTAGTGTATCCAAGGTCCGGGATTCGAGACTGACAGGGGTATTTTATTTTTCTGATAAGCAGACTACAGGCCTTGTCATACAGAGTGACTAAGGCACTTTTAAGCAGTTATAAGCAGGTTTGCGCGAGTTTGCATGACACTTATCTACGCTTAGCTAAGCGCACACAAGTGCACACCCGCTGAATAGTGCTTAAAAGTGCTTACTCCCGCTAACACCTGCGCTAATTTCCTTTAAAGAAAAAAAATGGGGAAATAGGAAAGTGGTGAAAAAGGGGGCACAAAGCGGGTAGGACAGTAGGGAAACAAGCTTGGGATGTGCAGGAAGGATGTAGGGAAGGCCCATAGCTGCCCAATTCTTTACCAGCAACAGCTGTGCATATGTTAGAAATTTAGAGTGAGATTTGACACCTTCCACCCCTGAGAGAGGGGTGAGGACAACAAAATATGTTGTACAGCCAATTGTAATTATCAGTTTACATGTCCAGCAGACATGTGTGCGAAATGGGCAGCTATGTATGGGGCATAATTTTTTTGTGGGAACAGAGTGCCCTTTTTTTTTTTTTTTCATGTGAGAGTGGAATATGAGGTACAGAAAGTAGGTATATTTGGGGAGGTAGGTTGGGGAGGTTAACAGACAATACAAACAAGACACATATAGGGGCGGAGTATGACACATGTGGGGGGTAAACACAATTGACGGGGACGGAAGTTTGGATAGCGCAAGCCCATAAGCCCACAGATGGCAACAGTGGAACTGAGATCCCCACTGCTCCTTCACAGCCCAGGCCGGGGCTGTGCTGGGGGCTGGATAGGATGGGCAGGCACACCCGTGAGTTGCGCCACTCTCGCCTCAAGCTGGCGTAGGGGATCAGTTACAGAACGCCTGATCTCACTACGCACCACAGACCGGACCCTTTGGAGGGTGAGTGGAGGCTCTCCTCCGGCCACGCTTGCAGAGGGGGGACAAGCCCCATCCCCTGCAGCGCTTCCACCTGAAGGTGGCACAGGGCCACCGGAGGAGGAGGTTCCAGCCTGGGCACTGGTGCCAGGTGCACTAGCCAGCTGAGGTGGGAGAGATGGGTCCGCTGGAACCCACCTTCCCTGTTGTCCTATGTTTAGCAGTATTTTATGGCATTTTGGGTTAGTAACAAACAACACCATTCAAAATTAGTTGTAACAGCATGCATTAGTATTCCCATTAACCAAACACACATGAATTCCAAACATTGAGCAGCAAGCATAACACATGCATATTTAGAACAACAGTGGACATTCCAACAGCATGCAGGGTTGATTGGTGGCAACAGGCCATCAGGTTTGGATATGTGAACAGGGCACATGCATCAACGTACATGCAGATATGTATAAACCAACAGGACAAATGTCCATGGGAATTAATTGTGAATAGACATACCCAGTTTGGTGTGGAATGGCATAATTTGTGGAAATAGGGTAGGGTGGAGAAATATTACATTAACAACTTAAACTACCTATACATATACTGTACATTCCTAGTAGATGCAGATATATATCCCCTACATGTATTAGTACAGCTTCCTGCATGTAACCTTAGGAATGTTGGTGATGGGGATGTTACTGCTACATCAATATACTTTCCATTTGTATTTATATATGTTCATATCTGGCTGTGTTCAGGTAAAGCATCCTGCTACATTTGATTTATATGGGTCTAGACAACTGTGGATGTTCAGCATTTCATACAACCATACTATCTCCATAATGCAAGGGTACAGCAATATATCCAAAGTGTGGGAGGGACACAGTCCAGGTTCTGTACTTTATTAAAGACATTTCACTCATTGGTTGTGGCTGTCTTATTCATTTCATTATGTAGTGAATGCAGTATACCTTTATTCCAGACTTATTACAGCTTTCCTGGTAGCTTCAAACTCTTTCTCACACTCTCTCACTTATTTTATATTTATATTTCAGGATGGTACTTAATTCTAGCCTTTATTAACATTTATTACTGGGTTACAACAATCCTTTCCAGCTGACTCACTTATTTCATATGGCAAAATTTACAAGGATCTATTCAACACTTGTCTGTCCTTTGTTGATTGATTACAACACTCATTTTCAGGCTGAAGCAGTTATCTGATATTACAATACAGGTGAAAACTCTATTTGAGACTTGTTTAATCTTTATTAATGGATTGCAATACTCTTTTTCAGGCTGCATCACTTATCTAATCTTACCATACTAGCAGAATCTTTCTTCTAGGCTTATTTGACCTTTATTACTGGGTTACAACACTGAACTCTTTTACAGGCTGTCTCACTTATATTATATAACAATGCCAGCAGAATAATTACTAACCTGCCTGGTGGTGCAACCTTACCAGCCTATCAGCACAGGCTTGCCGATTCACGAAAAGAACACCTGCAGCTGTAATATAAATGAAAGAATATTGGAACATACCTATCCATACTATAGGCTAGGATAGCATTTCTTATATACTTAATTACATGGATACTTAGTAGTGGGGCATTGGGCATTTGACAGGCCTCCTGGATCCATTAGTTCAGTTGGTCCTCCTTTCATCGCTTCAGGTCCGCATGGTGGTGACGGACCTGTTCACCAGTCCTCGGAATGCCTGTGGCACTGGTGAGATCATGCGCCAACTGGTTCCACACCTCTGCCTTGTACGCTCCCCATTGAACCTGGCCCTGCATGAGTTGGCCTTCATGATGATGGACTAGGAGCCAAACCACATATTTTGACTCCTCAATGCCCCACCTTTGTGCTCTAAAGCGATTTCGCTCTCCCACACCTGCCATCCTGACTGCAAATGGGTACCACAATCAGTTATGGTGTGTATTCCTGCCTATGGGGCTTATATATGACGGTTTTCCCGCACTTATTTGTGATTGGCCATTTTGGATATTTATCAGCTTACAGCAAACCTGCTTTGTCATGGTTATATTTTCATTCATTCCTATATGTATGGTAATACTGTATTTCTAAGTACAACTGTCATGGCTTAGTGGTTCAGTACTTTGACTATGGTGCACAGTATCCCGGGTTTGACCCTTGTCATTGCTTTTTTTTAGTTTATTACTGTCTAGACAGGCTAGGAGGTGTGTCTGTGTAAAGGCGACTTTGCTACAGTTTGCTCAACATTGTCCGATGGTCAGCTGGTTGGCGCGCTGCGCAGCTCCACTCAAACGGTTTAGGCTGGGTAATGCGTTATTTAGCTATAAGCAGTCATATTAAGCTGGGTGAAGTGCTGCTCAGCTAGGGCACTCATATTAAGCTTGTTAAAGCGCTGTCAGCTACGGGCATTCATATTAAGCTTGTTAAAGCGCTGCTCAGCTACGGGCACTCATATTAAGCTTGTTAAAGCGCTGCTCAGCTACGGGCACTCATATTAAGCTTGTTAAAGCGCTGCTAAGCTATGGGTGATTATGTTCCTTTTTTTATATATTATATTGGTTTTGTTCACATATACATGGCCCATTTCATTACATTTTACTTAAATTATAGTTATATATGTTGGGGAATTGTTTCATACTTATTTAAATAAAAAAATGGAGAATGATGTTGTGGGGGCTCGAACAGTGACTACCTCCTCTTTGGCCGATGTCTCTACCGCTACGTTATTGCTACTTGGCTTAATTTGCATCTGTAGATCTTATATGCTTTTCAATGTCTGCTAACTGTGGCTGAGCGAAGGGCATACCTGCCCAAACGGGCACAAATGCGGGCAAACATATTGGAAATTATAAAAAAAAAAAAATGAAACTGTTATTTTTACATTTTATACATTTTCAGTAGGGTTTAGTCTGTGGGGATGTGTGGTGTTGTGTTCCATGACATTTCAGTGGACTCGCTCGTGGGTGTTTACTATCAGGACTCTGACTCTTCTGGGGGCGTGTCCCTTTGCAGTACTCGGCAATCGGACACACCCCCTACTTTCCTACACAGACCGTGTTAGACTAGGGTATGATTCAGCATGCTCTCATAAATATGCATGGCATGCTGATGTCATACCATTCAACTGCAGCTACAGAGTAAGACATATTAAGCCTTACATGGAGGTTTCGTGAATCCGGCCCAATTGTTTGCATTTAGGGATATAGTTTATCCTGGTTTTGAGCAAGAAGAAAGCCAGATTTTAGCTAGGAACTCTTTCAGAGTAGCTTTGAAAGATGGGGAGATGTGGTATGTATAGACCTGATGGTTACAGGTAAGACATTCCAGGCCTTAGCAACCTTGTATGAGTATAGACAATGCCCAGTAGATTTGCTAGGTTTATAGACGGACAGTAGTTTTTGGTCACTGGATCACAATAATCAACTGGGAACATAGTTGTGTTGAATGTTGTTTCCCGCTGGACAGGCAGATGGATGCTGGATAATTTTATAGGTGCAAAGAAGCTGTGTATAAGTTACTTGATATGGAAGTTCCAACAAATTTACTCTTTTCAGTGCTATACTGTGGTGGGTTCTGAAAAGGGTATGTGCTGCAAATTTAGCAACTCTGCTATAGCTTGTTCAAGTTTCAGTTTTTGAGAAGCCTGGAGGTTAGTAAGGATGGGAGCTCCATAAAGAAGAGTAGGGAGGAGATAAGTAGTGGCAAGTGTAGTTTTAGTTGCATCTGTGAGAAAGTTTTTAGCTCTGTAAAGCATCCCTAGTTTGTGATGAGTTTTTCTTATGCAATTCTGTATATGCAAGTCAAATATAAGATTATCATCCACTATCACCCCTAATAGTTTGCTATGAGAAGTGACTTTAATGGTTGTATTATGATTTTACATTGGTTTACTATGATTGCCAAGCTTAGAAGAAGCATTTTCAGTCATATCCCGTAGCATAAAATCTCCACTGCATTCAAATAAAAAAAAAAATGATACAATAAAGCATTCAAAACAAAATCAGGACAAAATAAATGCCAACATATTACAAATGCATGGATAAAGTGGACATATTAAAGGTTAATAAAGTTAAGGTAAAAGAAGACAGTATTGTGGTGGATAAAGAATGGTACACAATATTCAAAAAGGAATAAAAAGTGCCATTGATGCTATGTCATCAGATCTACAGGTTACCGAATGGTGATTGTTAACTTGAAAAACAGCAGGGTAAAGGGAATAACAGCAAGTAAGTTGCACCATAATCGCAGTCCCATTTCCTTGAAAATATTCCCTTCCTGAGGAATTTGTGGTAGGGGGGCCTCTGATAGTGTCTGAAATCTTGTTCCAGAAACTGCATGTTTTAAATATAAATTTTTATATTTCACGTCTGTCGGTAGTTTTACAACTGGGAATAAAAGGGACAACTGAGTCACTAAGAGACTGACAAGTATGGCTCCTCCATTTGATGATCTTAGATAAGGAGAGTCAGCTGGGTGAATATAGAACTTTGTGTGCTAGCATAGTTTAATAACCTTAATTTCATGACTAAATTCCAACTAATGTAGAACATGAAATAACTGTCAAGATTGGTTCTGTCATGGATGCTTGCAGTAAATCTTAAATATTCTGTTGTTGGCCTGTAGTATTTTTGCTTGAGATATGAAAATAAATTAGGTAAGACACAGGCAGAATATATTGAGTAGGGGAGTATAAATGCCTTTGCAGTAGGTAGCCTTTTCTTTTCTGTTTGAAATGGTATGGCTTTATATAATTTGCTAAGGTCACATTTGATTTTGTTGTGTCTTTTGGCTTTTCCCGGTTAGGGGTCGCCACAGCGGAACTCTGGTCCGCTAATGATTGGCAGTAGATTTTTACATGCTGGCTTGCCAGGCCTAATGCACAACCTTCAACGAAGGAACGCCCATTCATGCATGTCGCCACGCAGAAGACGCTCTAACTGAGAATCGAACGGGCAACGTCTAACTGTGAGACGACAATGCTATCGCAGGACCACCACCGCAGTTTAACGTCACATTTGATGCTATTGCATAATTATTTATTTGTGTCTCATTTGATGATCAAGAGGAATGCTCAGGAGATGATACTTCTGTTACAGAAGAATCACATGTTCTAACCTGTATTGAACATAATTTAAAAAAAGTAATAATTTTCAGGAACAGGAGAAGAGCATGTATCTGTTATTTTATGAAGTAAGGCCGAGACCTGTGTTATGCAGGCAGATGCAAAGTTAAGTAAAACCTTCTTGCAGATGACTGCTAACAGGAAGCAGTGACCTGACACATTAATCGATAATGGTATTATCCGCACAGATCATGAAGTTAGCATTACTAAAATGCTTGACCATATCACTCACACAGACAGTGCCAGGCACACGACCTTTTGGCACACTTAATGTTGAATAAGAAATGAGAAGAGATTTTACAAACCAGTTGTACAAGCATAATTTCTTTGTTCAAATAATGTGAAAATTATTTAATTTTACTTATGGAAAAGGTTTGATTCATACCTTTGAACAATGCCTATTCTGTTGAGCCAATTCTAATTTTAGCTAAATATTTTGCTACATCCATCCTAAAATTGGGCATTGTTCTTGAGAAGTTATAAGATAATAGCAACAGTATTTGCAAGTATCCCTAATTTGGCCATATTCTTTATTATTTTTTTGCTTTGTCCCTAATTTTGGAGGTATGAGGTTGAGAGCTACGCCAGAAATAATCAGAATATTCAAACGTTTTGTGTTGAAGACAATATGAAAGGATATGAAAAGTCTAGGATGACAGTACCATTTTCCTTTAAACTGTCAATCTCATCATGGTCAGATCCAAGAGAGTGATGTCAGTACCCTGATAGGATATACAGCCAAGATGGGTATTACAACTCATACTTGAATTTAATAAATATATTAAGATTGACATTCTTGCGCTACTATACAATTTGTCTAGGACATGAAATGGACAAATAAAAAAATGTCACTAGCCCGGTCAAACATGATATCCATCAACACATACATAAATTCCATCGTACTACTCTTGAAGCTCCATCTTTTTTTTTTTTTTTTTAATTAGATTTGTGCTCCACGGGAAAAAAAATCAGCACTTGAAATGTTTTTCCTTCTCTCTGATTTCCTGCTGCAGTTCATTCATAATCCATGCTTATAACCACCAGCAATCACATATCATTGTTGTAACTGTATCACTTTTCTCCTCTTTCTCCCCATGTATTTGCCCCAGGATAGTATGAGTTGTGAAGGTGGGTGGCTATCACCTAGTAGGTGCATTAGCTGCAGACTACCCAGATTGTATGCCTGGACGTGTATAGTAGGTAGACGATTTTAATTCTGAGACTCATTAATTCAAGACCCAGAATAAAAAAGGGTGACTGAGTGAATATGCAGATTTAGTATAGTATACTAAGTCTGAGATAGCTAGGTGTCGAACTATTCCCTTTTCTCCAATGTATGGCAACCTAACTATATAAGTAATAAGGATGTGGAGTGAGAGGCAAGGGAGCTTGCACACAGAAGAAAACAGCTTTAAAGGAAAACACAGGTGTTTGACATTTGCTGCACTATATTTTCATATATATATATATATATATATATATATATATATATATATATATGTGTGTGTGTGTGTGTGTGTCTGTGTGTATATTTTCTTTTCCCACAGTTTCAGGAGCTGCGATAACACCTCAAAACAAAAATAGGGATTCCTTGCAATAAACTACATCAGGATGACTTCTTGTTTTCATTTGAATGGAAAGATCTATCTCTTTGACCTCCTGAATCATGCATCAAACAAGCAGCTGTGATTTCATCCCTCACAAGAGAGTAACTGCATCAGCTCTTCTCCAAAGTTAAGTGAGCAATCGTTTTGATGCACTGATGTCACTATCGCATTAAAAAATAATCTCTAAATTAGGTTTGCTGGCAGCCACTGATCAAAGATGTTTTGACTGCCAATTAGCTAAACTTTTTCTCATCTCTTTCATAACACTGTTCAGAAAATAATGTAAGAAATGCAATTTTGCAGCAGAACAAGTGGATGCTGCTTATAGTCTTTCTTTTCATGTCATAGTCTAGTGTCATGTTGAAATGTGCAGAGATAATAGGTTCATAGGTTCATAGGTAGATACTAGGCTATCTGCCCTAGGGCATTTATAAGCCTAGCCAGAGTGTATTTGGCTTCCGCCTCCCTATTAGATTAGCCTACTGTGCCTCTGTAAAGTAGGTCACAGAAGGTACCCTTTTAAGATTAGTTTACTCTACCTCTGTCTAGCAGGGACACAGAAGAGATCCCAGGGATGAATTTGCGATTTCCCATCCACGCGTCCAGATTTCACTTGAAGAGGGTCAGCGAGGGGCTATGTCTAACATGAATTGGGATTCTATTCCAGAGTGAGGGGAGCCTCTGGGAAATGAATCTGTCCCTCCAGCATGTCCTATTTGATTTTGTGCTGAGGTTTAAGTCCCTGGAGTGTGTAGCTCTAAGGGACTTGGATTTTTTGAGGTGGAGCATGTCCATTAATTCTGGGTTTGACATGGCTTTGTACGTCAGGCATAGATCGCCTCGGAGTAGGCGGTAAGCAACTGAGTAGAGCTGGAGTTTCTTTAGTCGAGCTGCATAGGACATCTGTTTGTAGCCCATGTTCCTCTTGGTGAGGTACTTTTGGGGTCTCTCCAGTTGCTGCAGGTGTCAGGTAAGGTACATCCCAAAAGGGGCATTGCATTCAATAATGGGCCTGATGAGTGACGAGTAGAGGGGCACAATGACCTCTCTTGATCTAGATGCGAACCCTTTCGTGATAAGGTGGGCTATATAGAAGGTCTTTCTAACCACTTTGGCAACATGATTATCAAAGGAGAGATTACTATCTACGTTGGTCCCTAAATCTCTAATTACTTCTTCCATACTTAATGGATTACCACCTATGTGGTAATTTGTGGGCACCTTGTTTTTCCCAAAGGGGATGACTATGCACTTTTTGCCATTTAGCTTGAGGCCATAGCTCTGGCACCAAGCATCCGTCTCTGTGAGACCCTTTTGGTGGATGCTTGTGTCAGCTGGAGATTCAATTATAGCCCCCAGTTTGCAGTCATCTGCGAACTTTGTCAGCCATAATCCCCCCGTGTTAGCCTGAACCTCAGAGAAGTATATACCGAACAAGAGAGGTCTCAGAACTGAGCCCTGTGTGATGCCACTTGTAACTGGTTTGGATTCGGACATGGCACCTGCGATTCTGACCATGTGGGTTCTATCTCTGAGCCAGTTTGCAACCCATCTTGTGATATAGGGGTTGATATTTAAGCTGGTAAGCTTATTTATGATGCCCGAGTGGGGTATTGTGTCAAAGGCTTTTGCAAGGGGACTACCTTGCCATCATCTATGGCTTTGGTAACTGTTTCAAAGAAATCAACTAGGTTTAAGAGGCAAGATCTGCCCTTAACAAAGCCGAATTGGGTAGGGTGCAGTGTCTGGAGGCTCTCAATGAATTTGTTTATAATATTGCACATTACTAGCTTTGACTATTTGGCTTCCAGACAACCTGCTGATTCATTTGCTGAAAATCAGTAGGAAAACTAAAATTAGGAAGAAGAATGTGGGTGCTAGTCTATTCACTCAGAATGGTGGCCACTTAGTGTAGGCATTCATGAATCTGGAATACCATCCACAAAATTTCATGCATTGCATATTTAAATGATGGGTACAACATTTGTGGTGCCCAGCTTGAGTTTGAAGCATTCATTGGATAGACTTACAGCACCTCAGTCTTCTTGCATGGGAATATAATACTGGTCCTTCTCCTAGATGATATACCTGCTATGAGACTTTAACCATGTTCATCCTTCAAGCTTAGGTGAACTAATTTCATCTGCTGCTTCTCATTGTAATCTCTTCTTGCCTGGATTCACATGTGCTGTGATTACTAATCACTCTGGGTTTGCCTCCCATGCAGCCCTCTGAACTGTCCCTGTTTTGGAGGAACATTGTTATTTTCAGGCCTGATTTTTCCCTACACATGTTGCAACAATTTTTGGAGGTATGTCTCTATTTTCAAGATTAGTTTACTCCTTCATAATATTTTCTGAATCCTGCTCATCAAACATGATGTCTGGTCTAATCCTGCTCATCAAACATGATGTTTGGTCTAGTACATTGAAAACCTGACAATATGACCAAACTGCTTGTGGCACCAATAATCTATAGAAAGAGAACACCTATATTATATTTCCCGTTTACAGAAGCAACATAAATGACTTTGTGTCTTAGAATTTTGGAATGTTAATTAAAGTCTTCCAATATTTTACTGTATCATTGATAATGGGCTTATATTATTCCATCACTTTTGTTATTCTGTTTTTAAATGTGTTTCTGATTAGTACACCACAGTCTCATTAGAAGAGTTATGTGCTATTTGGCCTTCACATTTTATGCTAATTAAATGTTTCAGATTTTTGTATGGATACTTTTCAAGGGTCTTTTTACCTATATCAGTGTCTGGAGGTTGACAGGTATGCAGCTATGTATGTAGCTGGGGCAAAAGATTTAGTTCCACAGATACAGTAGTAGGTGTGCACAGACTTATATGACGCTGTGATATGCTGTGTTAGAGAATGGGTGACCTGTGTATCACTACTCTGATTGGAGAACAAATGTTTTCCAGCAGAGTGTTAATGTACAGGTAATACCCACTGAAAAATGACTCTGCCACTTCATGGCTACATATTAAGCTGACATTAAGCTCAGACTGTAACAGAAATAATGACCTCCATTATTTTATATTTGTTAAGCAGCACATTGGCTATTTAGAGAGTGTAAAATTAAAACAAACAAAAATTACAAAAAAAAAAAAAAAAAAAAAAAAATAGAAAACGTGTGTGTGCTCATGTGTGCATATGATTGTGTGAGTGTATGCATGCATGAAAGTGAGAGAGAGACCGATTGTGACATTATTTTACACTTGCTAAGTCGTGCTTTTGTGTAATTAAAAACAAATGGATAAATAAAAATATACAAAAGTGTGTGTTTGTATGTTTTTATGTGTGTGTGTGTGTGTGTGTGTGTGTGTGTGTGTGTGTGTGTGTGTGTGTGTGTGTGTTTGTGCACATGTATGTGTGTGTCTGTGTGAGACAGAGAGAGATTGAATAGTGGATGCAAGCCATTTATAAATTTACAATGAAGAGGTATGCATACATCTCAATATCTTAATTCAAAAAATCCAGTCAAAGCCTAAAATATGTTTGGAAGAGGCACAAAAATAGGGACACATTTTAAATATTGCTCTTATATAATTAGAACATTGCTATAATATCAAGAATTATGTTAACATGTATTTTTTATAGTATATAAAAGTTTGAAATTCAAATGTAACTCATTATATAGTAGCGTCAACATCTGTTTTGAACTAGGAAGAAGAGACTGAAAAAATGAGGCAGAAAAACTGGACATTCTGTGAAAATCTGGACAACTGACAGGTATGGACATATGAAACTTATAACAGCTGTCTTTAAGTGTAATTGTGTGTTTCTAAAGGTACTTCTGAGTGTGCGTGCGTGTGTGTGTGTGTGTGTGTGTGTGTGTGCGTGCGTGCGTGCGTGTGTGCGTGCGTGTGTGTGTGTGTGTGTGTGTGTGTGTGTGTGTGTGTGCACATGTGCACTTGTGAGACACGGAATATGCATAAATTAAATACTTACCAAACTTATATTTTGGATGTAAAATAGTTACAACAGTTACATATACTACAGTGAGTTTGAAACATTAGGTGGAGGAACTATTTTACATAAAAATATTAATATCTATCTATCTATCTATCTATCTATCTATCTATCTATCTATCTATCTATCTATCTATCTATGTCTATATCTATATAATTAAAAAAACAAACAATTTCAATACAGTTTCATAGATCACCTATTCTCTAAGCAAAATAGTGCCCTCCAGGGTATGTTTTATTGTGTGATTAATTCCCTTGTAAGGGTGGTGTCAGGCCTCAGAACACCCTTGTGTGGGCATTATTTACACAATAATGCACAACCTGGCAGGCATTATTGCTTGCACGTAATGTGTAGCCATGTATTTTAGTGAATGATGACAGAATGCAGTATCATAAGCACTAACAGTGGAGTACCTACAAATTAGGCATTAGTTTTAAGTTGCAAGCTTAGTGGCAGAGAACACAATTCACATACTGTTAGACAGCAGTTCTTGATGGACTTCTGATCATGACACATCAATACTTGCAAGCCTGAACAACTTTGTGCCTGCTGCAGAAAAATATTTTCTAACGCTGACATTATTAATGCACAAAACGGACTGACTTTTAGTAAACCAAGACGTGAATATTTATTTATTTTTAATACCAGTCAAAAGAGTCAGCTTTCACTTGTCATCTTCTAAATTATTAACTTCTTATGGTAGAGACATATAGATCCATAATTAGATGCACTGTTAACCCAATCACACACAAAGCATTCTGGCAAATTGTTTAGAAAGGTTTCAAACAAAATGCTGGAAATGAGACAGAGCAGTTGTACTTGACACCTTCTCTAATTCTGAAACTATCATGCTTATGAAACATTGATTCTTTCAGTGTTTTTTACCACTATTCATCCTTACAACTGTCTTGTTAGACAACTAGAATTCATAGTTTAACAGGGACAATGTATATACCATGCTTATGGAATTCATTGACAGATGATCATGCAAATTTGCAAAAATATTTATGTCTTATAACAGTTATTTATTGCAATATCTTATACAAAGAATTGTCATCAGGATAGGCCTAAACACTATTTCTGCAAAACTTGTGTGCATTGAATAAGGAGTACCACAACCCCATCTGATAGAATTGGGCATGGACTAACTGATCATTATAGAATGCCACTGCACATCATAC